>NC_056728.1:957857527-957972527 GCF_019279795.1 Protopterus annectens
ACGTGGTCAGGGCCTAGGCAAGGAATACAGTACAAATGAAAATCCTTATGAGGTATTTGCTTCCCACAAATAATGCAATTATTAACTTTTACTGACATTGGTAAGGAGCAAGAAAAAGGTTTCCCTAACGGGGTACTTGGCTTTAGTTTGAAGACTTCGGTTCTGAAACTCGAAAACGAAAATTTCAGGAGTCTGCCGACCAGCACTTGCGAATTGCTTCTGCTTCGGGCACCGCGCGGCAAGAAAGAGTGATTAAAATGGCATCGGCTGCATGTTTTATACCCCTGATGACCTGACGTCAAGGAAGAGAAGACAGCTACCGACGCAGGACCCAAGACTTTGTTGTTCAGGCCGACTGAGAGCAACCTGCCAGCAGATTACCCGAATGTAATGACTGCAACAGTGAAACATGAACATCTACAATCCAAATTGCTTGCTACAGATCCCCCACCATGCTCCAGAATTCCCACTCCTCTTCTTGATATACTGGAAAATATTAGGGTCCAACCAAACACCCTAATAATGGGCGATTTCAACTATCCCACCATTAACTGGGAAAACTACTCATTTACCAACTCCTTCACTCAACTCTTTCTGGAATTCATAAATTCCAATGCCATGGATCAACTTATCCACACCTCCACCAGGGGGCAACAATATCCTAGACCTAGTCATTAAGAAAAGGTGTTCCACACCTGAAGTCAACTCCTCGTTGGTCCGATCCGACCATAAGCTAATCACCCTAGATATCCACATCCCACCCCCCACCCCCCATTAAGGAAACAACGGTAAAAAATTTCTCCAAAGCCAACTTCATGCTTCTTAAGACAGAAGTGGCGAACTTCAGGACACCCATGCAGATGGATAATACAGTTACAACTGCTGAATCCTGCAAAAATGCACTCTAAGCACTTACACGAGTGTATGGATCGTGCTATCCCAAACAGAACCAAGACGCTATCCTCCAAAAAAGGAAGCCAATCTGGTGGTCCTCTGCCAAAAACAAACTCTACAACAGAAGGAAGAAACTGTTGCAAGAGTAAAATCCCATGAGTGGAGGAGCTCCCTGGTCATCCTCAGTAAGAAGCTTAAATCCCTTATAAGATCCTCCAAAAGCTAGCTACGAAAAGAAAACTACCACCGACTCCAAGGAAAACCACAAAGCATTCTATAGCCATGTCAAGAATCTCAATGGCAACACCCAGATCTGCTCAGAGTTACAGCACAACGGCACGAAAATTACAGAACCAACTGATATTGCCAGTGTCCTGGCAGACCTAAGTGCTAACTTTACCCCCCCTCACCCCATAAAGGGCCCATATCTATACAGGAAGAATGCAGAGTCCCTATAATCACAACTATGGAGGTAAAAGCTGCACACTCTAAAGCCAAAAAACACAGCATCCATGGGACCGGACATCCCAGGCTGCACTTTACACCAACTTCAAAAAAAAATGGCTCCTGACCTAAGCACCACGTTCAATCACAGCTTCACGTCAGGCTTTGTGCCGACTGAATGGCACACAGCAACAGTTAAACTCCACAAAGGGGGAGCCACCACTGATCCCAGGAACTATCGCCCTAGTAGTCTGACAAGCCTCGTCT
Source organism: Protopterus annectens (assembly GCF_019279795.1). Lineage (NCBI taxonomy): Eukaryota > Metazoa > Chordata > Ceratodontiformes > Protopteridae > Protopterus > Protopterus annectens. The sequence goes on from NC_056728.1 coordinate 957,859,133, forward strand.
GCAAGGCCATGGAACGTATCATGGAACTCAAAGACATTGGTAACCTCCAAACTCTGGACCCTACCCAGTTCGGGTTTTTGAAAGGCAGATCATGCCTCCTGAACCTGATAGACTTCTTTGAGGCAGTCACCAAAGCAGTAGATGAGGGTAAGATGGTTCACACAGCCTATCTTGACCTTGCCAAGGCTTTCGACACCATCCCCCATTCTGGAATTATAGCTAAACTCACTAAGCTAGGTATAAATCCCTACGTCACAAGATGGGTTGCCAACTGGCTCACTGACAGAACCCACACTGCTAAAGTTGAAGACTCCAAATCAGACTTCAAACTAGTGACAAGTGGAGTACCACAGGATTCAGTCCTGGGACCTCTCCTGTTTGATATCTATTTCTCTGAAGTACAGGCTAACATAGAAGGCCGCTGGCTAACGAAGCTCGCAGATGACTGCAAACTAGGAGCTATAGTAGAGTCCCCAAATGATGTGGACATTTTACAAAAGTGATCACTGAGACAGATGCCTGGTGTCAGAGCCATGGCCTCAAGCTCAATGCCAAAAAGTGCATTGTCATCCCCTTTGGTAAAAACTCTGTACCCATGAACTACCACATAGGCAGCAGTCTAACACCGAATGAGTGATAAGATACCTTGGGACCCAGGTGGACAGTAGTCTCTCCTTTGATAGTCACATCGCGAAGTAGTCCGAAGTCCTTCTACGTGGCACACCATCACAAGAGGACCCTCATCCAGGAAAAAAAAAAGGCATTGCTCCCCTCTACTTGACACATTAGACCCATCATATAGAGTACAATGCCCCTTTTGGAATCTACCTCAAGACAACTGCAGCAGCTGGAAAGGCCACAGAAGTACCTCACAAAGAGGATTACTGGCCTCAAACAGATGCCTTACACTGACGGTCTCAAAAAAACTCCAGCTTTACTCCATAGCATAATCGCCTTCTCCGAAATGATCTCTGCCTAACATATAAAACTAGGTCAGAACCAGAGCTGTTGGACATGCTACACCTAAAGAAATCCCAATCCCTCCTAGCCACATGCTCTAGGGACATAAGCCTTGTCACCACAATAAACAGGACATGCTGGAGGGATAGATTCCTGTCCGAGACTTCCCATACACTGAAACAAGCTACCCACCTATGTCAAGCAAAGTTCCTCATAAGCACTCTTCAAGAAAAATCTTGAGTGGGTGGGAAATATGAAATGCACCCTGGGGATCACTTCTGTGGGTCTACTCGACAGTGGCACAGGAAAATAACTTTCTTGGGTGACATGCAGGGAACCTATTTGACTAGGCTTAGGCCCTTGGGCCAATAACCTAGTATCTAAACAGGGAGAGGGCTCAGAAGGAATGGATACAGAGCAAAGCATTATGCCAGGAACAAAGGTATTTTGAATTATATTAGAGGGAAGTTGGGAATTGGTCTAGAGAAAATAACAGTACCTCTACGACAGTAGTAGTAATGTACTTTAGGGATGTATAGGGATTGGATGTCAAGTGGTGGGTGGAAATGGTGACTCACTGAAAAGTACTGTACTATCAAACTTCTTTCACAGTACAGCATGTGGCCACTACATCTGACCCAGACACTGCAGGAGCTCTGCCACAAGGGCCAACTCCTAAACATTTTCAAAGAATTCTATCTGTTCAATGTAAGCAAATTTAAAACTTGAACCTTGCTGTGTATTAACTTCAGCTAGTCAAATTACATGCCTGACTGTGCTGGAAAATTGCTTTAATCATCCCCTCTCTCTGAAAAAGTAGTCCGTACACTCATAGAACACTAAGTTGACCACAGTCCTCTCCTGACCAACAGATTGAACTGTATATGCCAGTTACTTAGTCCTCCTTGTTGACAGACTTCTGCATTCCGGAAATGAAAGAAAACCTATTCTACTTTGTACCTCTTAATTGCTCTGCATTGGCTATAAACCAATTACTCAATAACAATTTGAGACTAGGGTGGGAGACCGATAACCTACCCAACCAATTACCACATCTCCTTACAGTACAATACTTCTTACATACTTCACTAGACTCTTATTCCCTTATCCCTCCCAAACAACCTTATCATTCAAACACCTTTTTCCTTAATTCCTAACTTCAATTTCCCCTTTTAGCACCACTATTTTTCCATCCCATATTGCTTTTGCATTAGATTCATTCAAACCCCTCCAAAACAGCACTTATCTAGCCTACACTATCTAATGCTTTTCCTAAATAAACCCTCACCTCTTCCTATTAACTACAGTCTCATACTCTAGCCTTCTATTCCTTATACACCTGAGAGAATTCTGGAACAATCTTCCTTCATAGAAAATACATCTATCCTACCCTACCCTCTATCAGTTTTCAGGCGCCACCACCCCTAAATATTTTTACCCTGCAACTTTTTCCTTCTTGAGCCCTACTTTCTCACTACCTGCCAACTATAACATAAAAATACCTTTAATCATGCTAGTCCTAATCTTATCCTCAATTCTCCAGCTACTGAGCCACCTTTGGTTCTACCATGACTCGATAATAGCTCATACTCTTATCCCAGACACCTATTCATACTGCCTCCCTACACTGTCAACATATCGTATCAAACCTATTTAATGATGCACCTCATCTTTACCCCAGGACCAACTCCATTTCAACTCGAGCCAAAGCAAAGTAGAAAAATACTCAAAAAAACAAGTATCGATAATTCCCCAGTATGCTAAAATCCTTCACATTTACCCTAATCCTGGCCTCACCTATCACAATGATCATAAAGACAATTCTTCCACACACTATAAACATAAAGCAGTCATCCGTGAACAAACCCTGGTACTTACTTTTGCTGCCATAAATTTAGTAAGCAAAAATAAAATTACTCCACAACATGTGCGGATTACTCATCAAAAGCCCGATATCACTGTAATTGAAACTTTGCTTAAACCCAGCATAAACTACTTCAAAATGGCACTTCCTGGCCATATCATCTGCAATGACCATATACAGAGAAAATATGGTGGTACCGCTATAACATTACCCAACTACAACAACATTTCCCCTTACCATAAACCAATACCAAAATTAAAATTCAACAGAGCTTATTACTCTCCTGAAATTAAACAATCATACACATATATGTATTCCTGTTTTTTACATTCCGTCCTGGTAACACTACAGCTATACTGGAACATATCCTACACTGGATACCTATCGACTGGAAATAGACTTCCTGACTTGCTTGGATTACTTTTGAATACTTAATTCTGTACAATTTTAGATTTTAGATGCCTTTCATGCAGGTCTGCCCAGGATCTACTTAGTTTGCCACAACATTTTGCTCTGTCAAGATGTTAAGATACCTGAAGAATCAGAGAATGCTCTCCAGTAATCACTGTTACCTGGCACAGAGGGTAAGACATGGTACTCAGTTGCTTGTTGAGCTACCACATCACTGTAGTGTTGACCATAACCACAAGAAGAGGATCCTAAGTACATAGGTGAAGTACTTTCAAACCATGGATTACTGCCAACATTTCCTTGGTAATGATGTGCTTCTGTGCCTCCTTGGGTCTCCAACTGTCCTGCACTTGGCACTCCCATTAACACAGCTCCCCAAGCAAATTCAGATTAATAAGTCCTAACAGCGTGCCAGATAAGGAAGAAAGTCCTGGACCGATTCTCAAATGTGCTCTCCGTCACTAACTCTTGTCTGATTAAGGCCAGCACTGGCAATAGGGATTCCAGTTAATGTAGGTACTGGGCCTGACAGTTTAGTATATACCACTGAAATCGAAAAAGTTTTAGGAATTCTCTTGCAGAAGCGAGGTTTCTTGTGGAGAATTCTGGAATAGTCATCTGGTAGGATAGAACCTTGTCTTCAGGAAGTAAGCACGCTCTTCTGACTTTGTTTATTAAGCATCCCAGGAAGACGAGTCTTTGCAGGGGTGTCAGGCATGACTTGAGCAAATTCAACTTGGGTCACAGCTGGGGCAGTAAGGTTGAAACTATCTCTAGCAATTCAAAACACCTGGATACCATCTCTGCACAAACCAACAAGTTGGACTTTTTCTTAGAAATGCTAGAAATAAACAAGTTTACACAGACTAAGCACAAAGCAAGCTCTGCTGGCTCTTAAATAAGGGATCCTCCTTTTAAAATTATAAGAGAAAGTGTTGGATAATATATTAAACTAATGTAACTCCGGGACTTTTGATAGTCTTCTGTAGAAAGACTCAACACACGACCTTTATGCTTTAAGCTAGGGAGCACAAAATAAAAAAAAATACATACACTGTGTGTGCACGTGCGTACATGACAGAGATAAAATTAAGCAAACTTTACTTTCACAAACATAAGGTATTTTTGCTTTACAGACACAAGTCCATAACTAGTATTCTCAAGCGGTCTTTTGAAAACTGCAATAAAAGGAGGAAAGGTGTCCTGATTAGCTTGCTCAAAGGGCCCAAAGTACTGGTAGTGGGAATACAACTATATATTTGTTGCTTGTTGCAAGATAAACATTATATAAATGCAAAGAATAAAAATATATACAGGCAGAAAAAAATGCAGACACCTTTTTCATCCAACAGCACAGGCTTCCAGTATATGTAATACTAAATGTGTGTATCTTGGTGTACTTCTATTTAGTCCACATATGGTTTTAAAAAATAAGTTATGTTCTTACCATAACGTTCCATGTGAATTGTTCATCTCGCCTTTGTTCTTGCACACTGGTTCGGAGCCGATCCTCGGCTCAGTCGGCCGCATCACAAGCACTGCAACTAAGAGAACCTCGAGGCACAGTCTACATCCCATGATCCTCCGCTGCTATCCCTCAGATCAAGTTTGCAAGAACCCAGAACGCACTACTACCCACTGCGTCTAACGCTCACGCAATCACACACTTGAACCTGTACATATGAACTAAATACAGATAGGTGTACACCTAATGTGTCGCCTACTAATCAATAGGTAGTGTAGATAACCCAGAGAAGACCAACCAGACACTAGTCGTACCAGTTCTTCCAGAACGCGGTGGGGGAAGGAGGGAGGGGATGTAAGAATAAAGGCGAGATAAACAATTCACATGGAACATTATGGTAAGAACATAACTTCTTTATGTGAAATTGTTCAATCTCGCCGTTTGTTCTTACACACAGGTAGTGTCCCTAGCTCCGTTACCCTGGGTGACTCGCGGAAGAATGTTCCTGAGAACAGTGGAACCAAAGGATGCCCTGTCCTTGGAGGTCCTGTTCACTTTGTAGCGAGCAACAAACATATGAGGCTTTGCCCACGTCGCCACAGCACAGTGTCCAACAGTAGACTAGCAGCATGGGCTAGAGAAGTAGAAACGGCCCTAGTAGAATGAGCCTTAGGCTTGAATGGAAGTGGTGGTTTGGAAGCGGAATAGACAAAATTTATGCAGTCCGAAAGCCATTTGGCTAACGTGCATTTTGTTACTGCCATGCCCTTCTTATCTGCAAATGAAACAAACAGCTGATCAGATTTCCTGCAATCCTTTGTTCTGTCCAGATAAAATCTCAGCTGCCTATGTACATCCAATTTGTGCAGCATGTATTCCAACTTGTTGGAATGGTTTTTGAAGAAGATGGGAAGTTCTATAGATTGATTAATATTAAGCACAGAATATACCTTCGTGAGGAATGATGGATTAGTACGCAAGGAGACTCTGTCTGGATGGAAAACCATGTATGGTGGCCTAACCGACAAGGCCTGTAGCTCTGATATCCTACGAGCTGAAGTGACAGCAACAAGAAAGAGAGTCTTCCATGACAATTACTTAACTTGAACACGTTGAAGCTGGTTCAAAGGGTGGTAACTTAAGTTGGGATAATATCAAATTCAAGCTCCAGGGGAAAACTGGATCCCGAATGGGTGGACGGAGGTGAAAGGTACCCTTCATGAAAGCTCTACAAAGTCTGTGGGACATAACTGTAGAGCCCCCTTCACCCACATGAAAGTTAGATATGGCAGGTAACTGAACTCGTATCGTGGATGTAGAGGCTCCTTCGTGAAGGAGTGTAGATAAAAATTCCAAGATTTTGTGCATCGGGGCCGCCAGGGGATCTATACCTTGCCCTAATGCCCAACACGCAAAGCATTTCCATTTGCTCCTGTATAGTTTCCTGGTGGAAGCTTTGTGGGAAGAAGCTAGAATGTGCTGTACTGCTGGAGACAAAAAAATCCGACATGGCTAAGTTGGGAAGCCGAGCAGCCAAGCTGTCAGTTTGAGGGACTAAAGAGATGGGTGAGGAACTCCCGACGAGCGAGTCATCAGGTCTGGCACTGGGTCCAGAAGCTACGGTTCCTCCATCTGGTGGGCTCGAAGAAAGGGAAACCAGATCTGTCGAGGCCAGAATGGTGCTATTAGAATGATCGTCCTTTCCAGACTCCTGGCTTTCTGTAGGAATTTGGGTATCAACGGAACAGGAGGAAATGCATATAGGAGACCCGGGGGCCAATCATGCACCAGTGCATCCCTGGGGGCATCCCCCGGAGGGGGAAGTAGAGCAAAGTAGCTTCTGCATTTGGCATTCAAGGGGGATGCAAAAAAGATCACAGCAAGGCTGGCCCCATCTGCGGAAAATTCTCTCCGCCACTTGATTTTTGAAGGACCACTCATGTGGCAACAGGATGGCTCTGCTCAACCGGTCCGCGATGACGTTGGATGACCCCGGGATGTGTGTTGCTATCAGAAAGCAACCTGTGGCGCAGCCCATTGCCAATTTCTCAGGGCCTCTCTGCATAATGGGTAAGACCTGGTTCCTCCCTGTTTATGTACCAGACCACTGACATTGTCCGTCTGAACTGCCCCTGCTCCTAGAGGTAGATATTCGTGAAAGTGTTGCAACGCTAGAAACACTGCTCTCAACTCCAGGACATTGATGTGCAGATTGTACTCCATATTGGACCATTCTCCGTGGACCGTTCTCCCCTGAAAAAGCCCCCCATCCCCAACCCTATCAGGGAAGCGTCCATGGTTGTTGTGGCTGTAGGGCTGGGTAGCACAAACGGGCTACCTATCTTCAGATCTTGGCTGTTCAACCTCCATCGAAGATCCCGCTTGCAAGATTCTGTGATCAAGATGTCGTGTGACAAAGGAAGTTGTTGGAACGACCACTGTGCGAAGAGCAGCCACTGGAGGACCCTCATGTGCATTCTGCCCAAAGGAACTGCAGTAAGGGTAGCTGCCATCATGAACAACACACCAAAGGCCAGCACTAGCTGCCATCATGCCCAGGGCTTTCAGCACTTGTGCAGCAGAAACTTTTTGTTCCGAAGAAGAATAGCGACCTAATCCCTGAGGGCTAACACTCTTGTCTGGGGAAGCTTGACCAGAGCTGTAGTAGTATCTAAATCCGCCCCTATGAATAGGACATGCTGTGAGAGTGATAAGGCAGATTTTTCGAAGTTGATTGAGATTCCTAAACGGGAACAGAGTTTGATTGTGTAGTCCCTGGCTTGTACAAGACTATGCTTGGTGGTGGCGGTGAGGAGCCAGTCATCCAGATACGGAAACACCCGGAATCCTAGCCGCCTCAGGTGAGACCAAAGGGCAGAGCTCGAAATTGGAAATGACTGGCTCCCAGCCGGAAGTGCAGGTGATCTCTGGACGCTCTGGCCATTTTGATGTGGTAGTACATGTCCCTGAGATCTATAGAGCACATCCAATCGCCCTTCTGCAAAAAAGGAAGGATCAATTGTAGCGTGACCATCCGGAATTTTTCCTTCCTTACGAAGGTGTTGAGTTTGATGAGGTCCAATATTGGCCTCCAGTCCCCTGTCTTCTTTGGAACTAAAAAGAACCTCGAGTAAGTTCCGGATCCTATCTGGTCCGCCGGGACTGGTTGGATGACTCTTTTCAAGCAGCTTTGTTATTTCTATGGCTGCTTGATCTCGCAGATTGGGTGGAACATCTGGAAATCTCTTTTGATCGGGGGGAATGGTTATAAATGGAATGTTGTATCCTCTGGTTATTATGCTTTTTACCCAAGAATCTGAAGTGAGATTTAGCCAGGCCTTTGGGTATAAAGCCAAGTGACCCCTGACTGCCTCCAGAGCAGGACAGTCGGGCCTCCACTTAGGAGTGCTGGAAGGGTTTCCCAGGGGCACTATCCCCGTCGCCCTGGTTCTGCGGACCACCCCCCTGCCGCCTGGGTGGAGTCTTCCATTTCTCCCCCCTCCTCTGCCTCTGGAGGAGACATCACTCTGTGTGGACTGAAAAGATCCCAGAGTCTTTCGGAACCACATTTTTCCGCCTCTTTGCCCTTTGGGGTACTGTCGGGGCAGAAAAACAGACCCCTACGGCAGACAGGGTCTTACCCTCTTGCTCACACCGAGTGAGAGTCTCCTTTACTTTGGGTCCAAACAGGGTGGCACCATCAAAGGGTGCATTGGTAAAGGAAGACTTGAACGCTTCCGCAAAGGAGCACAGGCGCATCCAGGATTGTCTCCGCAGAGCAATTGCTGAAGCAGCAGCCCTACTCGAACCTTCGGCCGCATACGAAATGAGCCTCAAGGACGTGTTTACTACCGAAGTGAGGGTGTTAAGATGTGCTGTTACCTTTTCCTTGACAGCAACATCTGTGTTACCCTGGAGAGCATCTCCCAGCTCCTTAAGGAGATCTCTCAGAAGTTGCGTAAAGTGCATGAGGTAGTTCAGCGAACGCATGGAGAAAGTCGCTGAACTGAAAACGCGCTTCCCATACCTGTCCATAGTCCTAGAATCCTTGTTAGGAGGATGGACAGAGGAAGATGCCTCAGACATTTCATTCTTCGTGGCTGCCGCTACCACCATAGCATCAACTGGGACTCCTTTCGTAAGTTAAGTCTTGTCCTGGGGGGCAGTGATATATTTATTCGGCCTCAGAGGGACTGGTTCCACTGTATCCGGAGTCTCCCACGCCCTTCGAGCTATTAGGTCCATTAACTCATAGAAGGGCGGGGTCACCCAGGAGGTAGAAGGTTGAGCCCCAAAAGCCTTCAGCAACACCGATTCGTCCTCAGTGGGGGCAAGTGTCTGCCAATCACCCCTTGTTTCAATATCTCCAGGATGTCAGCAAATGCGACATACTCAGAGGTGGACTGTGGGACCCCTCTGACTCATCCAAATCGGTGTCCGATGTCAAGGATTCCTGTGGGGAATCAATGTGCCTCCTCTTGCACAATTTCTTCCTCAGGACTTCAGAGGGGGCATCGGGTGAAGCTTCCGAGGAACAGGGGACACCCTCTGGGGCTGGCTGAGGCATTGGATCTCTACGCTTGGTAGGGATCGCGGGTACAGAAACAGAACGCGGCCCTTTGGGGGAAGGAGAAGACTACTCCGATGAAGTAAATGTCTTTTCAGACAAGTTCTTCCTCATGACGTCGAAGGCACCGGAGGCCCGGGCCAAGGGCTCCACCAGATCCGAAGAGCACGGTAGTTTCCCCAAAACCGGGACCACAGGCTCCGACCCAGACGACGGAGCCGAGCTAATCTGCACCGAGGCTCCGAGGGGAAGTCTCGGAACCGAAAGTTCGGTTAGACTCTCCGCCCCGGAACCGAGGAGAGACAGTTGGCTCCGTGACTCCTCGATGGGCTCTGAGGGAGTCGAGGTCAGTGGTGCCGACCGCACTAAGGAAGGTTTCGGCACAGAGGGATCAACAAGCATCGGGTTCCTCTTTTCCCAGCTCAGAGGACTCGATGGCTCTCGAAGGAGGATCTGCAGGAGAGACAGGGAGGGCTTCAAGTTTCGATACCAATAGGGACGAAACTGCAATGAGCTTGGAAAGAGCCGTGTTCTCCATGAGCTTCTGCACCACCCAATCTATGTCAGTGTCAGATAACGGCCTGGAAGAATGGGTCGATGGGGCCGAAGATGCCACCGAATGAAGGATCGAGGATGGAGGCACCTCCGACACCGGCTCCAAGACCTGAGCCTCGATCAGAGACAATTGCTCGATGCTTGGCCCCGAGGTCTGTGGAGCCAGTGACCGAATCTTAGTAAAGGTGCTCGGAGCCGATGACCTGGGCTCCGATACCTTCGAAGACTTCGACCCCTTCGAAAACTTAGACGCCTGATAGGCCTTCTCCAAAGCTTCTTGAAAGTGTGGCTTTAGCAAGCCCCTTTCGATTAACTTCCTGCGCCTTTCCATCATGACCCTTCCACTGAAGGAATGACAAATAGAACAGTCCTCCTGCAGGTGGAGGGGGCCAAGACAGTAGACGCAGGAAGTATGATAGTCTGTGATGGTCATTTTCTGTCCACACTGACATCTTTTGAACCCAGACTTGCCTTTCTCTGCCATGTCTAAAACAAGTAACTTGTAAAAGGCAATATAAGTTAGAGAAAAATAGTCACACAACACAGCCAAATATTAACACCATCTATATGAAGATATATATATATATATATATACACACATATACACATATATATATATATATATATATATATATATATATATATATATATATATATATATACATATAAAGCTAACGATAATATAAGTATATATATATATATATATATATATATATATATATATATGTATATATATATATATATATATATATATATATATATAAACACTGCACACAAGAGACTAGAAATACTAAAGGGTTAAGAAAAATACAATCTAAATCTAATATTTTTTTCTGCTGTCAGAGTCCTGTGACAGGACTAATAGGCCTAAACCGAAACTCGAAACAACTAAATATATAAAGGGAAAAACCCCTATGAAGAAAACACACTCAACTATTATAACTATGATAACTAGCTTTAAACAGCTCTAAATCTCAATAACACTTAAAAATATAAAAAAATTTTTACTGGCCTAAGCTCTCCTCGACGCGATCTGTTGCAGCGGCAAACTAGATCTGAGGGATAGCAACGGAGGATCATGGGATGTAGACTGCCCCTCAAGCTTCTCTTAGATGCAGAGCTTGTGATGCGGCAGACTCGGAGCCGAGGATCGGCTCCAAACCAGTGTGTAAGAACAAACAGCGAGATCGAACAATTTCACATAAAAAGTTTTGCATGCATTCACTCAATGACAGCTCCAAATGTATAACACAATTGACTTTTCACATTTACATTAATAGCAAAACCATGTTTAGTGCAGTTAGACATATTAAATGATGCATTATACTGGTCTAAATAAATATTGTACCCACCAAGTAACACAAAACTTGCTCTCAGATTAAAAGAATGCTTTTTGCATTCTAAGCATACTGAAGTTCTATGAATTGTTTGCTGAAATATTCAGCACATTAATAAATGCTAGTACAATAAAGATTAAAAAGTTATCACCATAATGTTCCATCAGTTTCTCCATTTCCATTCATTAGTTGTTGGGTTAGAATCATACTCTGCCGCTTTTTACAGCTTGTGGAACACCGCAAGTTATTAAACTCCTCATCCATAATGCGTTAATCCCTTACAATACCGCAGATCTTGTTTGTTGACTTTTAGTGAATATGGAAAGGAACAAATACCAGCAGCTCAAACAAAGGAACTTTTGTACCTTAAAATATCTTCTTATCCTTCCAGACATCAAATTGGTAGGGGGCTGGAGGAAGGGGAGGTATGAGAAGAATGAAAATGTACAACACAGATATAACGTTATGTTGAGTACATAACTTCTTTATCTGATGTTGTCATTTTCATTCATTCCCTAACTATTGGGACAGAGTCCCCAGCTACCTCAATCCTTGGAGGACTAAGGAAGAATATTCCTGAGCACCACTAAGCCAAAAGCTTCTCTTTCCCTAGAAACCGGATCCAGTTTGGCAATAAAGGCATGAGTGTTGGCCCAAGTTGCAGCTAAACAAAATATCATCCAAGGACAATCTGTATAAAAACACAAGTGGTTACCATATATATGGTAGAATGAGGTTTTAGAGGTTCTGGCAAAGTCAAACCTGCTCTTTGGTAAACAAATGAAATAAAAAACAGTTAACCATTTAGCAAAAATCATTTTGGCAACTGGTTTATTCAATTTTGAATAGAATGAGAAAATATTTAATTTCCTGAAAATATTTATCCTGTGCAGGTAAAAAACAAATGCAGCACATTTTCTTTCTTTGAAAAATTTGGAAAGACAGGAAGGTTGACAGTTTGATTTTGGATTCTGATACCATCTTAGGAAAGAAGGGTAGGTTACTTCATAAGGATACCCTATATCCTTATGAAAAAAAAAAAAAAAAAGAAAATCAAATGAGGTTTAGAAGATAGGGCTTGAAGTTCTGATACTCTTAGCAGAGATGCAATAGTCTTTTCCAAGTTAGAAATTTTAATTCACATTTGGCTGATGGTTCAAAGGGAAATTGGGTCAAGGATTGTAAAGCTAAATTTAAACCTCATGGGGGAGTTGGACTATAAAAAAAGGGTCAAAGAAGAAAGGCTCCTTTTACAAAGGCCTTGCAAAGTTTGAAAGAGGTTAAGGATGAATTGCTTTCCCCAAATGAAAAGAAATTACATCTAATTGTATTGTAACAGTAAAAGAACTATCGCCTTTGTTAAAAGATTTTTGCTAAAAACTCTGGAATTTAATGTACCGGTGCTGAAAAGGGATCAGTGTTATTCTGCTGCAACTAAAGGACAAATCTTTTCCATTTACTTCTACAAATTTTTCTAACAGAAGCTTTGTGAGGATAAAAATGCAGAGAACAGTTAACAGCGCCTAGAGTTTCTTGCTTCTGGGTGAAACAGTAGGTCTGGAATTGGGTTCAGAATCCATAAGGGAAGAAGAAAATGAGGCCAAAGAAAGGGAAACCAAATTTGATGAGGCCAGTAAGGGGCAATGAGGTTGACTGTGCTCTTCAAATAGAGCTGCTTTTTGAAGGAATCTTGGGGTTAGAGGTACAGGCAGAAAGCACAGAGGAAACAATGTGGCCAAATTGTGAACAGCTTCTCTCAGCGACTCTTAGTGGGAGTGGGATGAACAGGGCAAAGTACTTGCTGCATTTGTTGCGGGGAGATGCAAAATGGTCGCAGCAAGGGTGGACCCATCGACAAAATATTTTTTCTGCCACTTATGTCGAGTGACTGCTTGTGAGTTATTAGAATGGATCTGCTAAACTTGTCTACCAAATTGGATTTCCCTGGAATGCGCGTTGCCAAACTGATTGAGATCACCCATTGCCACATTTTCAAAGCTTCTCACCACAGAGGGCAAGATGTGGATCCCTCCTTGTTTGCTGATGTACCAGACGACTGACATGTCAGTCTGAATCGCAATGGTCCCAGAGTGAAGAGAGGCTTGAAAGGCCTGCAACACTAGGACACCTCTAATTTCTAGGACATGGATATGCATACTGGCCTCTTTAGGGGACCATGTGCCTTGGACTCTTTATCAAAGAAATACCCTACCCACCCAATTTGGGAAGAGTCCATGCTAACTACAGCCTTGGGCTAAGGAAAAGTGAAGGCACAACCTTGCATTATATTACCAGAGTGAATCCGTCATAAAAAAAGGTAGTTTTTGCAAGCTCGAGTTGTCTTGGTGGATAAGGGTTGATGTAGAATGGACCACTGAGTAGTAGACAATCCCAAAGCCTGAAAAATTTAACAGAGCTGAGAAAGGAATTTTGAATGATCTATCTGACCTGGAATTGAATCATTTGTACCCTTGAGAAGGGAAGCTGCCAATGACACTGTTTCGAACAAAGCTCCAATAAACTCCAATATCAGAGCTGGATCTACTTGAGATTTGCTGCGATTCATAGTAATTCCCAAGTGGTAGCATGACAGTACATAATCTACTGCTTTGGTCAGATGATGCCTGGTTGAACCAGTTATAAGCTCGTTATCCAAATAAGGAAACGCCTGGAATTGTTGTAGTTTCAAGTGAGCTAATACTGCCACACACTTGAACACCCTGGGGGTTATGGCGTGACCAAAGGGCAGAGCTCTGAACTAGTAATGACTAGCTTTCCAGACAGAAGTGTAGGCATCTTCTGGATCAGCTCATTTTTACGAGATAACAGATCTTCAGGATGCATACTCGGCGCGCATCCAGTCATCCTTCTGCAGGAATGTCAGAATGGACTGAACCATGACCATCCATATCTTCGTGTACTGAACTAATTTGTCCAGATTGCTGAGATTTAAACAGTCTCCAGTTCCCAAGAACCTTAAGTTCCAGACCTTTTTTGGTCTGGTGGGACCTATTAGATGACAACGTTCTAGCAGCTATTTTTTATTTCTAGAGCAGCTGCTTTCCTCTGACTGGGTGGATCAGGAATTTTGCACCCTGTTTTTTTTTTGGGGGGGGGGGGTGAAAAAGAAAAGGGCATTATACAGCCTGCAGAAATAATCTTCTGCACCCATGCATCGTTTGTAATCTCTAGCCAAGCTCTCTGGTGCAGGGATAAATGACCCTCAGACTGCCTCCAGACATGGACAATCAGGCCTTTCTGGAGCGCTGGTACAGTCAAAGAAAGCATCTCTGGACCCCTGCTTCTGCAGGCCTCCTCTGCAGTGCAGCCAAGGTCTTCCATTTGAGTTCCCTCCTCTGTCCTTACGGGAACTCATTTCCACATTAATCATGAAAAGGACCCTGGGACTTCCTGAAACACATTTTTTAACCACCTCATTGATTCCGAGGAAAAGGTTCTTTGAGGAGTCGAAAAATGCACACTCACTGCAGACAGGGTCTCACCATCCTTCTCACACATGGAAAGTGTCTTTAATATCTTGGGGCTAAATGAAGAACTTCTGTCAAAGGGAGCACTGATGAAGGAAGGCTTGAAGGGTCTCCACAAAATCACACAGCTGCATCCAAGCATACTCCCTAATGGAAATACCTGAACCCTCCACCCTTGAAGCAACTTCAGCTGCATGTGAAATAAGCCTCATGGAAAAATTTGAAATGGACTGTAGGGTAGACCACTTTGAAGCAACAGAGCTCTCTGCCTCATAACTAATGGCCCCAGAGACAGATTTGGCAAATTCTTTGGCACACTTCACACTTGAGGGATTTAGTTAAAACAGTTAAGCGACTGAACTGCAAATGCTGCTGAAGCATATACATGCTTCCTGAATCTGTCCAACACCCTAGACTCCCTGTGAGCGGGATGAACAGAGGAAAGTTGTTCTGCAAGTTCCTTTTTTGTGGCCACCGCTATCACCATGGCATCAAATGGTATGCCCTTACTCCAAAAATCCCTGTCCTTGGGTGGTGCCAGAATTCTGTCTGGTCTCTTGAGGTTTGGCTCAGAGTCAGGTTCCTTCCACGCCTGTCAAGAAATCAAATTAAGGAGCTCATTGGCGGCTGGAGTCACCCAGGAGGTAGACAGGCCAGCCCCAAAGGCTTCCAAGGAATACAGATTCCTCTTGGGAAGAGGAATCGGCAGACCAAACACCCATTCGCTAGAGGATCTCTAATGAGTCTCCAAATGAAGGGGTGTCAGGTGGTGATTGAGGACCCTTCCCCCCTTCCTCAAAATCAGTATCTTCAGTGACACACTTGAGTCTAAGTGCTGCCTTTGGCAATTTCTCTTCCTAGGGGCTTATTCAATGGGGTGTTCCACAGAAATATCTTAAGACAATGTAATATACCCTGAAGGGTATCCTGGATAGTTTCAGCTGGCTGTCCCTGTGGAATAGAAGTTAAGGCTCTTGATGCAAAGACACTGGGTCTGGGAAGCAGGAGCCGAGGAAGGCTAATGTGTCCTTTCTCTAGAAGCAGAAAAAGCTCTCGACACTACCTCGAAAGCAGAATGTCTTGGGGAGAAAGTAAAGAGCTCTTAGAAGACATGATGTTATGTTATCCTATCTCACCTCTTTCTTGCTGGTTGGGTATGGAGCCAATCCTCTGCTCCGACTCTGCCGTATACTATAGCTCAAGAGCTTCTTACTGGCTTGAGACTAGCCCCTATACCAACATGCCTAGCGGTAATTAGTCCGATCTCGTTTGCTACTTGCAGCATTGAGATTGCTTGTACTGGCTCAGGCCAAGCATTTTCTTCTTTTTTTGGCTTTTGACAGTGTGTATTTAAATAGCTATTTTCTATTAGTGTAGTCTTTAGAGAGAGTATGTTCACCTTAGGCTAGCGCCTTTGTAACCCTTCTGCTACTGCCTTTTTGTTGTGAGAGTCATACTTTTCCCTCAGGCCTAACCCTTTCCTTAAGCCCGCTTGACTTGGAGGGTTCTCTGTTCTTTTGCTCTTAGCCCAGTCTTTAAGGGCTTGTTTTTCTTTTCCTATCCTTTTTCTCCTTCCTTATAGGAACAAACGTTTAGGTTAGAGGCTCTCCTGGGTTGGGGAAGTCGCCATTTAACTTAGATGCTCTTCCCCTTCCCTCCCTTCTCTTTCATCTTCAAAAGAAAAAAAGTTTAGAGTTTAAAGTTACTTTTGTTACTGTTGGTGTTTTGTCCTTGGTAATAGTTGAATTACCTCCTAGTATGTCTAAGTAACCTAAGGAGTCAAAACCTTCGAGTTGCAAGAAAGTATGACTCGTGCTGCCTTGTCAGACAGGGCACAGTCATGACTTTAGTTTTCGGGTCCTCCAGGAAAGAAAGAGTAAGTTGATTTTATGAGGCTTACTTAAGAGCCCTTTTGATGTGGCTATTGAGGGTTCTCAGCCAGCAAAAAAAACAGAATAAGTCCCCTAAGCCATCATCTTCCTCGGCTTCTATCTCAGAGCCATCAAGGTATAAGAATAAACATGAGAGTTTGTCAGATCACAGTGCTGGTTCAGACAAACCTTTCTCCTGTGTTTCAGAGCCAGTCAGGACTCTCAAGAGAAAGTACAGTTTTGTACCTACCATAAATGTAGATGTTCGAGTG
This sequence comes from Protopterus annectens, assembly GCF_019279795.1. Taxonomy (NCBI): domain Eukaryota; kingdom Metazoa; phylum Chordata; order Ceratodontiformes; family Protopteridae; genus Protopterus; species Protopterus annectens. Next base: position 957,875,923 of record NC_056728.1, read on the forward strand.
CTAATACAGCTGCAGTCATTACAGATGGGTTCTCCTGCCGTCAGGCGGGTCCTCGGTTGGCCGAATTCCAAAGTCTAGGTCCGGCGTCGGTTGTCGTCGCTTCTTCCCTGACGTCAGTGCGACAGGAGTATAAAGGAACCAGCCGACGCCATTTTCTTCAGTTTTTCTTGCCCCAGATGTCAGGTGCCCCCAGAAGGAAGGCAATACATAAATCTGTGTAATAATGCAGTGCAATATAATCAAAATACAGTAGTTGCAAGCAAATACATCATAAATGAATACCCCAATCAGGTTGTATGAGGATGTGTTAGCCTATAGGCCTGTCCCAAGAGGGGAAGGAGGGAGGGAAACCTGGACTGCAGCTGTATTAGCACTCTAACATCTACATTTATGGTAGGTACAAAACTGTACTATGTTCATCGTGCATACAGCTGCAGTCATAACAGATGGGTAGAATCCCAAAGCTAAGAAAGGGGTGGTAGGCACTAGGTGGAACTAGGAGGAGCCAAAATGCCCTGCAAGACTGCAGTGGCAAAGCCTGCTCTAGATTGGGAGTATAATGGTAGGTTGTAGTGCTTGGAGAAGGTATGCACAGAACTCCAAGTGGCTGCTTCCAAAATATCCTTGGTAGGAACTCCTCTGAGGAAAGCTGCAGAGGTGGCTGTGGCCCTGGTGGAATGAGTTCTAATGCCTGTAGGTACAGTTCTGCCATGAAAGGAATAGCAAAAACGTATGCAGTGGGCTATCCATTTTGAGATGAGATAGTTTGGAAATAGGCTTTCCTTGAGCTCCTACAGCATAGGACACAGAGCTGTTCTGATTTTCTGAAAGGCTTTGTTCTGTCCAAATATTAACGCAGTTGTCTGTGGATGTCCAAGGAATGTAGTAATCTCTCCCCTTTGTTTTGAGGATTAGGATAAAAAGTAGGTAAATGTATGGCCTGATTTAAAGCTACCCTGGATACCACTTTAGGCATAAAGGACGGGTTGGTTCGTAAGGAAACTCTATCCTGATGGAAGATGATAAAAGGCTGGACAGCCATGAGAGCCTGTAGTTCTAAAACTACGAGCTGAGGTGATAGCCAGAAGGAAAGCTGTTTTCCAGGACAAATATTGCAAATCTGATGAGGCAGCTGGCTCAAAGGGAGGCAAGGTCAGTTTTTCCAGAATGAAATTAAGATCCCAAGCAGGTATTGGTTGTTTCTTTGAGGTCTTAGCTTCTTAGCCACTCTGAGGAACTGTCTTAAGAGAGGGTGAGAGAATAAAGGTGGATCAGTGTTGTATTCTGCAGAAATGGCCGAGGCATGGATTTTGATGGAGGAGAATGAAAGTCCACTGCTTAGCAGTTCAGCCAAATATTGCAGTATTTGAGGCAAAATTCAGTTTTCCAGGATCCTGGCCCTTTTTCTCATTCCAGACACAAAACCGTTTCCATTTTGTGGAGTAAGCTTTTCTAGTTGATGGCCTTCTGGCCTCCAAAATGACATCCTGCACCTCCTTGGAGAGTAGGGCCTGTTGTGATGCTAAGGAATCTTCCATGCGGCTAGATTGAGTGTTTTTAGCTGGCTGTGAAGAGTTTTGAAGCTGTGCCGAGTCAGAAGAGGCATTAGAGGCAGGGTCCATGGTGGGGAATGAATCATGCTCCTCAGGAGTAGGTACCAGTGTTGCCTTGGCCAGTCTGGAGCAATGAGAATCATCTTTGGCCTGTCTGCTCTGGTTTTCAATAGAACTTTGGGCAGCAGATGAAGAGGTGGGAAGGCATAAACTGTCAATGTCCAACTGAAAGAGAGAGCGTCCACTCTCCAGGCCTTTGGATGAAAAATCCTTCAGCAGAATTTTGTCAATTGGTGATTTTTGTGGGAGGCAAAGAGATCTATGTCTGGCCTTCCCCATTCTTGGATTATTTCTGTAAAAACTTTTGGATGCAATTTCCATTCGTGTGGATCTGTCATATTCCTGCTTAGGTTGTCTGCCAGCGTGTTTTCCTTGCCTGGCAAGTACTGTACTTGTAGTTCTATTTGTAAGTCCATGGCCATGTTCCAAAGTGACATGGCCAGTCTGCATAGGGGGTAAGAATGTGTTCCTCCCTGTTTATGTACCACATAACTGTGGTGTTGTCCGTTCTTATCAATAGTTGACCTGGTTGTAGAAGGTCCTAAAAAGCTATAATAGCATTTATTACTGCTAGCATTTCCCTTTGTTTGATGTGAAGGTGCTTTTCATTTTGGGACCATTTGCCCTGAATGCACCGATCTGTCATGTGCGCCCCCCAGGCGTAGTCCGCGGCGTCTGTTGTGATGACTTGATTTGCTTGAGGCTTGCTGAATGGAAGACCTGTGTTTGTTTGACATGCTTGAGCCCACCACAGAAATTCCTTTTGCAGACGTGGAATTAGTAGTATTATTGTTTCCAAACTGTGGCTGTGTTGAGACCATATGTTTTTCAGGTACCATTGTAGTTTCCTCATGTGCAGCTTTGCACGTGGGATTAGTAAGATGCAAGATGCCATGAATCCCAGAGCCTGCAGGATTTTCCTTGCAGTCAGCCTGGTGCAATTTGCTAGTGCTCTGAAGGATTGAATTAGTTGCCCCTGCTTCTCTGGCGTGAGGTAGGCCATCTGGGTGATTGTGTCCAAATTGGCACCCAGGAAAATGATCTTCCGAGAGTATTAGCCTGGATTTCGTTTTGTTGACTGTGTATCCCAGAGAGTTCAACAACATTATTACATAAGCCAGATGTTTCAGAAGAATGTGTTTGCTGTCCGCTTGGATCAGGCAGTCGTCCAAATAGGGGTATATTTGTATCCCTTGAAGTCTGCAGTAGGCAATTACTGATGCCAGGCATTTCGTGAATACTCTGGGCGCAGTAGATAAACAAAAGGGCAATGCAGAGAATTGATAATGGGTTGAACCTGCAAGAAATCTGAGGTACCTTCTGCAATTTTGTCTGATTGGGACATGCAGGTATGCCTCCTTGAGGTCCAATGTTACCAGCCAAGACTCCTTGCCCAGCATGGGAAGAAGTTGCTGTAGAGTGAGCATCCTGAATTTTGGTACGAGTAGAAATGTGTTTAGGATGGATAGGTCCAAAATAGGTCTCCAATCTTTTCCCTTCCTTGGCACCAGAAATAGCCTGGAATAAAAACCTTGACCTTGTTCGTGTGTAGGTACCTCTTGAATAGCTTTCATGTTTATGAGATCTGTAATTTGCCTTTGTGCCTCTTGCCCTTTGATTGTGTGGCAGGTTTGGCATGCCTCTCATTTTTGGAAGGGTGTGAAAATGGAATTTGTAGCCTCTGTTTATAATGTCCAGGATCCAGTTGTCCTTTGTGACAATATGCCAATTTTTTGAAAATAATGCCAGCTTTCCTCCTAAGGGGGCTGCCATTTGAGACTTGCTTGGCATGCAAAGGGGAAGTCATTGGGTTTGCTTTCTGAAAGATTGCGAGTCATCCTCACCACCTCTTTGTGTAGGAGCTTGCCATTGTCTGCCTCTAAACGATTCTTGGGATTGTCCTCTGCCCCTCGGGTGCCTGTATCTACCTCTTTGGGGTCTGTCCGTGGCAGGAAAGGACCAGTGTTTGGAAGGCCAATTTTTACTAAAACGTGGGGGCTGTACCTGTAGAAAATCTTTCACAGTTTGCATTGATTTAGCCTTTTCCTTCATTTTCCTTAATACCTCCTCAGCATTAGCACCAAATAGTACATCCTTTTGAAGAGGGGCGTCTAGTAATTTAGCTTTGACATGATCAGGCAAGGCTTGTTCCTTGAGCCAGGCATGCCTACGTATGACTGATCCTGTAACAGCAGCTCTACATGAGGCCTCTAGAGCATCAAAACCACATTGTAAGGTATGCTTACCCACTTGTTCTGCACTATGCATCAAATCCTGCAACTCCTTCAAGTCTGGTTGTTCAGGTTGTGACATTTTACTTCAATTGCGATAACAAAAACTGTTGGTATTTTAGCATATGGAACTGACACAGTTTAAGGCCCTCATGGTTAAGGTAGCAGAGGTATATACCTTTTCCCCCCACCTTTCTAAGGATCTGGAATCTCTCTTGGAAGGTAATGGATTTTTAGCAGTGGAGGCCTCAACTCCCTTGGGGCACTGTGAGATGGTTTCTGGGTCAGCAGCATGGCTTTTGTATAGAAATTGGTGCGAGTCAGGAACCCTGTAGTACCTGTCAGGCTTAACTGGAGCTGGAGGTAGACAGTCTGGGTTAAGGCAGGCCTCCGAGTAAACATAATCTAGGATGTCCAAGACAGGAGGTATAGCCAGAGGCCTGTGCTGAGGTAGCAAGAGAAATTCCCTAAGCCTTTTCTTGGAATCTGAATAATCTTGGCCTTCCCAGTGGAAGTGTTCCCTTAAGGTATGCAAAGTTTCCCCAAATGAGTAATCCTCAGGGGATACAGAAGGATGGACTCCTCCGCATCAGAGTCTTCAAAAGGGGAGTAAGAATGTTCCTGATCATCAGAGTGCTCTGAAATAATGGAGCCCTGATCAGAGGAGGGGGAATCTTCCTCCACTCTGGGCCTTTTGTCCGGAGGGGGCTGAGAACCTCTGATAAAAGTAATTAAATCCTCAGCCATTTTAAGCATCTGTTTCTTAGGCATGGGGCCTGGAGATGGGCCCTGTGTAGCTTGTCTCTTAAAGTGCATGGTTGCTTTAGACTTAGTGAAAGCCTTGATGGAGAAAGAAGAGGAAGGTCTGAAGACACCTTGAGTGGAGGTGGACCTGTCCACATTCTGAGTTTCAACGCCAAGAGTGGCTTCGGTATCTGTAGTCGGGGTGTGGGCAGAGGAGCCTGCGACCTCGGGCACAGGAGACACCGCCAAAGAAGTGTCGTCGGTAGTCAGGGGCTGCGTAGGCACCTCACTGAGAACCGAACCACGTGTAGTCGGCTTTGGCGTGGTGTCGGTAGAGGCCGCGGACCTCGTGTGTCGGTCCTTATCTTTGAGTTTTTTAGACAAAACTGGAGTCGGAGTATCCGACAACATAATATAGTTAAATGCTTTCCCAAAATAATGCTGGGCGAACTCCGCCCGACACTTAATGGTGCGTTTGTTGAATGTAGCACAAAAGCGACAGACCGAGACGTCGTGGTCTGGGCCTAAACAAGGTATACAGAGGGAATGGAAATCCTTATGCGGTATTTGCTTCCCACAAGAAATACAATTATTAACTTTGTCGGACATCGGCCTGAGGCAAGAAAAGTTTCCCCAACAGGGTACTTAGCTTTCAAGACTTCGGTTTCCAAATTTTCGTAATCTCAGGAGCTGGCCGACCGGCACTTGCTAACTGCTTCCGCATGGCAAGAAAGACTGAAGAAAATGGCGTTGGCTGGTTCCTTTATACCCCTGTCGCACTGACATCAGGGAAGAAGCGACGACAACCGACGCCGGACCTAGACTTTGGAATTCAGCCAACCGAGGACCCGCTTGATGGCAGGAGAACCCATCTGTTATGACTGCAGCTGTATGCACAATGAACATCTAGGTCTCCCCTCTCTGTCCCATAGTCCCCACTGTTGCAGTATGTGGGCAGGCAGTCCGTCGTCTTCTCATTCCTCTCAATCATCCAAGCTTTTGGATCATGATGTGGAGAGGGTAGTGGAAAGGCTTCTCAAGACACAGGCATTAGCTAAGTTATCGACCCAGCCCACAAGGGATTTGGCACTGACACCTCAGCCTGCACAGTCATCGATTCCTCCTCAGACTGAGTTTGGAGCCAGAGTGCATAGACGTTAAGGTGGAACCGCCCGGCTGCGATGACCACCACTGGTCTACTGGTTCAGACCACCGCTCAGATCTCTTAATTATCTCGATCTTAGGATCTGGGGGCCGATGTTCTCTTCGGTTCCAAGGGGGGAGTGGCAACGGACCCTTGTCTGACCCCGCTCTTCCTCTCTGGGCTTTGGCGCAGGTTAGCTCAGCTCCTACATCAGCCTCAGAGCCATTGGCCTTGGTTAAATAGTCTCCGGACCCTTTGGAGCCAGGGACTTTCGGGCCAGGACCGCGGTGCCTTCGAGGTGATGAGGAGCGTGCTGTCCCCTGTGACTGCTCCACACTCAGCTCCATTGGCTCCTACTATTTTGGTGCCAGAGTCTGCCTCCAGTCCCCCCCCCCCTCAAGCGTAGATAATCCATGCTCCAGAGCGCCCCATTGGGCAACCCCATCTCTTCAGAAACTTCCCCTGAGCATCCCTTAGAGGAAGTCCTTCAGAAGAGAACATGCAAGAGGAAGCATTTGGACTCCCCCAAGTCCCTCACTTCGGACACAAACTTTGAGAACTCAAAAGGGTCCCCACGGTCCCCCTCTGAGGATGTCCCTTTTTCAGACATAGGTTGTTACTGGGCTATCTGCCCAAAGGCATATATTAGTCCAGCCATGTTGTGCGGTATTCAATGCCCCTTTAGTAGTTCCCTAGACCCTTGTACTAGCAGCTAGTACCCTTGGCCCCTATCTAGTAGTGCTGTTGGTGTGATCCCCAGTGTGAACTTTGTTACATCCTGGAAATCCTTAGGCAGAAGGGTGGCTGGAAATCCCTTGCCCCTTCTGAGGTTGAGTCTGTATCTGGATGCATTTGGTTCCCGACCCACCACCTCTTGGGTGTCCACCTTCTTTCAACACTCTACTGGCTTTGAGTCGAAAGGCCTGGAGCTCCCCAGAGACTATGGAGCCAGTTCCAAGGAGGCCCAATAAATTAATAACTGCCCCAGAGGATAGGTCTTTTCTATTAAAGGGTGTGCATGTTGATGCCATGGTGGTGGAGACATCCACCAAGGAAGAGCTAGTGGAGACTAGCTGTTCATCTGCCCAAGTCTCATACGATGGACAGGTATGGGAAATATAGGTTTGCTTCAGCGGCCTTTACTCTCAGGTTGCTGAATTTCTCTCACTTTACATGCCTTCAATGGGATCCCCTGAAAGAACTAGGGGATATCCTACAGCTGAAGGAGCTGTGAGCAATGCGGCTTCACAGCTTGCGACCTTAGCATCTACAGTTAACTCCTCCATGCGGCTGATCTCCTGAGCAGCAAATGGAGGGAGTAAGGCAGCAGGCACACGAGCTGCTTTGCGCAGGCACTCCTGGATGTGCCTTTGCCAATATGTGGAGACCTTCAAGTCCATCTTTACCAACACCCCTCTTTGAGAGCTCGTTGCTGTTCAGGCCTCAAGTAAAAGACACTTACTAGGTGTGAGCAAGATGGCAAAACTCTCTGCTGTGGTAGTACATTTTTCTTCTCCCTCTAGACCTTACCCAAAGGGTCAGAAGAGCGGGAAGATGCGGTTCAGAAAATCCCATGGAGTTTTGCCTGACCTGCATGGAGATAGTTCCCTCAGAGGCAGAGGGGGAACAATGGGAGACACCAACTCCGCAGCAGAGGGGTCCACAGAATCAGGCCTACAGAGATACTAGTCTGGCAGGCCTTTCCAGCTCTCCTGAAAGGAGGCCTGACTGTCCACCCCTGGAGGCAGTTGGGGGCAGATTATCCCAGTACCCCAAAGCCTGGTAAACAAACACAGAAGATAGCTGGGTACTGTTGATAATATCAAGGGGTTACAAAACTCCCTTCTCCCAACCACCCCCTCCAATAAATCAAAACCCAATCCCAGACATTCCACCCAGTCTTTGGGACCAAGCAAACCTAGAGGTTCAAAGGCTGCTTTAAAAAAAAAAAAAAAAAAAAAAAAAAGAGCCATCCAAGAAATCCCCACAGACCAAATCAAATCCGGCACTTACTCAAGGTTCTTTTTAGTTCCGAAAAAGACAGGGGCCTGGAGACCCATTTTGGATCTCAACAAATCAGTCAAAAACCCCAAAGTTCTAGATGGTAACACTGCAGTCCATTCTTCCCTTTCTGGTTCAGGACAACGATGTGCTCCATCGATCTCCAGGATGTGTACTGCCATATAAAAAAAATGGACAGGCGGTCCAGGAGGTACTTGCTCTTCTGGCTGGGAGCCAGTTATTTCCAGTTCAAAGCTCTGCCCTTTGGTCTCACCACAGCCCCCAGGGTGTTCAAATTTATGGCAGTAGTCACAGTTCACCTGAGGCATCTAGGATTCTAGGTGTTTCCATATCTAGACGACTGTCTCCTCACTGCCAGCACCAAGCATCAACCCATCAAGGCACAGTATTTCACTATTCACACCTGTACAAAACTAAGCATCACCATATACTACGAAAAGTCTGCCTTGTTGCCTTGTCATTATACTTCATTTATAGGCGCAGATTTAGACACAAAGGCCATGATAGCAAAACTACCTCACAAGAGAGTTTTAACCATTCGTCAAGTTTCAATCCTCTTGGCAAACAAGAATCCAGGCAAAATTTGTCCTCAAGGTATTGGGTTCAATGACTGCAATGATTACTCTGGTCCCTATGGCACACTTTCACATGAGAATTCTGCAGTGGCTTTTTTTTGCTCAATGGTCATTCCAGGATTTGCCAATGTCGCATCAGATATGGATCAGAGTCTTGCAAGAAGAACTTGGCATGGTGGCTTCACTCCCCTCTAGTATCAATGGGCAGGCCGTTTCTAGCCCCCCCAATCCCGTAGCCACATTGACCATGGACGCTTCACAGATGGGGGGGTGCATTATCTGGGACACACTGTTCAAGGGACTTGGCAAGAACAAGAGTACCACTTGCCTATCAATGTCCTATAGATGAGAACGGTGCTTCTGGTGTTGCAAACACTTCAAGACTCTACCTACATGGACTAAAGCAATTCAGACAATATGTCGGTAGTATGGTACATCAACAAACAGGGCGGAATCAGGTCTTATCCCTTGTGCAGAGAGGCTCTAGGAGTATGGAAATGGGCGATGTCTTCCCAACGCTTTCTGGTTGCAACGCACATCCAAGGCAAATCCAATGCGATAGCGGACAAGCTCAGCAGGTGTATTCTGATGCCTCACGAGTGATCCCTGAAACAGGAAGTTGCAGAGTTAATTTTTCTCAAATGGGGCCAGCCATGCTGTGATCTTTTCGCCACTCCTCTCAACAAACAACGCAGCAGCTACTTTGCCCTAGTCCCACCACCAGGATAGTCACCCAGGTTCACAACTGGCCCCCAGAACTGCTTTATGCCTTCCCACCTTTTCCCCTGATCCCCAAGGTTCTTCAGAAAGCTCAATCATTGGGTTGCACATTAATCCTCATTGCTCCTTACTGGCCTTGACAGATTTGATTCCCAGTCCTCTTGCCTCATCTGCAAGGAGAGCCTTGGATACTGGACCCAGTTCTGGATCTCCTGACACATCAGTCGGGTGCTCTCCACCTTTTTCTGTCCATACACTCAAGCGGACTGCTTAGTTTCTCCACTTCCGGTCTTAGCCAGGCTCCCAGATGTTTCTCCAGCAGTTCAACACATTTTGATTTCATACCATAAGCCCACTACAAGAAAACCTTATGCTATTAAATAGAAGAGGTTCTCGTTGGGCAAAAAAGAAAAACGTTGATCCTTTTACTGCCCCCATTTCTAAGATTCTGGATTTCCTGGTGGAAACGTGAACGAGGAGCAGCAGCTACTATCAGTCCAACTAGCTGCCATTTTTAATTTCCATGAAGGAGAAACAGAATCGAAAATCATGTCCCACAGACTATGTAAAGCATTCTTAAGAGGTACTTCCCTCTTAAGACCTCCAAATAAGAGACCTTCTTCCCCCCAGGATTTAAATAGTCTCTCTCATTCTTCCTACCTTTGAGACAGCTAATTCTTGTCCTCTAAAGTTATTAACTTGAAGACCTTCTTTTTAACTGCCATTACTTCACCCAGGAGGGTTTCAGAGTTACAGGCCTTATCTACTCGTCCCCCGTATTTGATTTTCCATAAAGACAGTTTATCTCAGAACCAATCCCTCCTTTTTACCCAAGGTGTGTTCAGAGCATAACTTAAATCAATCCATACAGCTTCCTGTATTCTTCCCCAATTATGACCACAAGGCAGCGCATAAGCTCCACCAGTTGGATGTTCATAGACAGTTAAGTTTTTATTTACACAGGACTAAGGAATTCAGAAAATCTGACCAATTGTTTATATCCTTTGCAGACAAGAAAGGTTGTCCAGTGTCTAAAGTGTCCAGTGTCTAAAGTGACCTTATTAAAGTGGCTCTCAAACATTATCACCTATGTTTACGCTTTGCAGAATAAAGAACTTCCAGGAAAAGTTAAAGGACAAAACTAGGCCTTGGCTACTTCTATTGCCTTTCAAACCAAACTGTCCTTAGATTTATCTGTGTGGCAGCCACATGGGCTAATCCCCATACCTTTATCTCTCATTACAAAGTAGATGTGGCCTCCCGGGACAGGGCATCCTTTGGTTCCACGGTCCTTAAGAGTTTTTTCCAGTGAATCCCCCAAGATTTAGGTGTGGGGGACGCTGTCCCAACCAGCAAGAAGGAGGCAAGATAGGACAACAGAAGAAATTATGTACTCACCATAATGTTCCATGTTTGTTGTCCTTCATCTTGCCTTCCTTCTTACATCCCACTCTCATTCCCCCCTCCTGGTGGATCGAGAGGAATTTTCTTCTTTCTGTTTGGCTACACTGGCTGAGTTCCCTTATGCTTACCAGTTGGACCTAGTCTTTCCTACCTTTATCTTGCGGTTTTACACACTCGTATGCAGGTCCCTTTCTTTCCCTAGCAAGTTTAGTAATATTTGGACCCATTTAGTCTGGTGGGTCATCACAAACTAGATCTGGGTAACTACCTCTAGGCATGCTGGGATAGGGGCTAGCCTCATCTGCTTCTGTCAAACGTCTGGAGAATCAAGAGGAGGAATCAATGAACAAGGTCCTAGAGTGGTGTCATCTCTCGAGGAAAGGAGATGGGAGGTTATCTAATCCAGAGACTAGAAGACTGATCAGAGGAAAGCCATCTTTGTGCTTCTTTGGATCAAACAGGGTCAGATTCAAGGCTTTGGATCAGATTAAATCGAATCCAATGATTTTGCCATTTTACAAGGTGGCTCCAAGCTTGGAACAGAATAGCAAGAGCCCAATGGATCTGAAAGATGTTTTTTAGGCTTTTTATCATAATCTTTCTTGGGGGTTGGAGTCCTAGATGCTATATCAGATGATGGCATTAATCCACCTTTATATTAAAATGTACTCTTCTGGTCAATAAGAGCCCTTCAATTAAAGCCCTTACAAATGTCTAAATGGGCCAGGCCTAAAACAATAGACACACAACTTGTGTGCATTTGACAAGGGGATCTTATGGCTGCAGGCTTTAATTTTTTTAAAACCTAAAGGTTTTTCCAACATTGCTATGTAATAAGTGAAGGAAAGGAGAAACGAGAAAAAGTGAAACTTTTTTTTTTTTTTTTCAAATAAACCAACAATGGCAATAGAAAAATGCCTAAAAAGAAGAACTGAGAATTACCAACAATGGGAATATACAGTAAAATGTGTAACAAGGGTATGAGATACGTTTAAAGTATAACAAAGTTCTATCAAGTAAAACATATGAATATAGAAAGTTATAAAAGACATATTTTAAACCCACTAAAACACTACAACTAGAAAGCTAAAAGTGACCAATGTCTGAACACAAAAGCAGTAAACGAGATCTGAGATATGGTAGGGGACTAGTGCACTATGGGTAAGACAGCTCAAGAGTTCAGTATTCCAGGAGCTGTAAAAAGCAGCAAAGTCAGATCAGAGGGTTGGATCCTAAACCAACAGTTGAGGAATGAATGAAAATGTCAGATTGTGTGTTTTAAAGAATCGACCTCATTCTTGGCAAAACACCCAGAATGTACCCAACAACATTCAAGTCAAACTTCTAAAAGTCTACTAGAGAAAATTAATTGGGCAAATTTATGGAGGTCTATTCCAAGTATTTATAATGGACTATTTTTTCATACACCATTGAAGTGCAAAGTGTGAAAGGTCTGAACAGTATTATGAACACCTCTTACATATTACATCTTCCATTTGTATAGTCTGTGAAACTAGTTCCTTAGGTACACATATTAATATTGGTAGACAAATGGTAATTTTAAATAAAATGAAGGGAGGCATAGCCATTACATTGCTTATATGTAGTTAAATCTGATTCACTTTAAATGTTTGAAGGCTATATTATGGATATATAATTTTGTCAAGTTTTTATTCTACATTGTGAGGTTTTGTAAATTTAAGGCCTCCAAAAATTTAACACTCAGATTTCCAACAGGAGGGAACAGGCTGGATTTATTAATCATTTATGGAAAAAATGCAGAGGACTAGTCCTGCTGGCTAAAAATTAAACAAGCCTTCCAAGAAGCACAACACTGTGGTCTCTTCACACTGGCTATATGCAAAATAGAGGTGGAACTATGTATAAAAATTGTATAAACTGGATCCTGCTGTAAAAATGGTCAGTCGTTGAATATAAACTGTGATTGATCCTGTAGTGCCTTGTTTGTTTACATTTACACTAAAGTGAATTTCTAAGCCATACTGATTATCCCTGGGCCTTTTACTCAACACTCCCATCCCTTTTTTCTCTTATGCCTATATTCTCATCAAATCGCAAGTAGGTTTGACAGACTCTAAACTCTCACTCCAAACTTCCACTTAGCATCACTTCCACTCCATTACATTTACCTCCATAGTCATTTGCTCAATATCTGGGTTCCTTGTCCTTATTTCCTCCAGTAGAATTCCCTCCATCCTCTTGCACACTTTCTACACACATGCTTGCTGCCATTCCTTCTCCACTCCTGTGTTGGAATACTTCAAAGAATACTTTCTACTACTTAATGAATACTCTGTATGGTTGTGTTCATCCTTAAAGGACCGGCATCCAAACTCCTGTCTCATTTCTAGAATACCACCCTCCTTTCATCCCCCTTACCACCGATTTAAAATCTTTCTCCTTAAGTACTTTGTTCTGAAGTATTACTACACATCAGGTAAAGTTTACACCACCTTGCTCGGAGAGAATCAGCTTAACTCTTCCCCTCTTCCAAATAAATTCTTTCAACTGTTGTAGTTCACAACTTCTTTGCTCGATACCTTTTTCTAGAACTAATCCTGATGGATTTATTAAAAACAAATGAAATTATTCCCCTTGGCCACACCTACAGTACTGATGCAGGAATTCAGACTGCACAAACATTTGTCAAATCTCCATTTTGAATTCTCACATCTTTCACATCCATCAATTTTGCAACACATTTTATTCCTATGATCGTTCAAATTCATGTTTTATTTTGCCTACAACCTTTATGGCATTTGAAGGTGTGCATGGTACAGATATTACTGCATATTCTTTGGAGTTATTACTTCACAACTATGGGTGTGGGAATGTACATCTCTACCATGCCCACTACCTTGTGCCTTACAGCATGTATAGTTCTTCACAGCTGCAGTTACAGTCCTCCATTTCTGCAAGATGAAATTTGCCATATCAAAAGGCTTAATAATTCACTTGAAACCCACACACTGCTCCAGTGAGAAGGCAATAACCATTTTATTTTAAACTGTACTATAGATACGGACTGTGTGTGGACAATTAAAAATTTATTCTGCTGCAAGTATGCTGAAAAATAAACAGAATAAAAAGTCTAAATGTAGGCATAAGTTAGCAATAAAAAATTGGCATCCATACTATGTGATGTAACCCTGACTGAAATAAGTGGTGCTTTGAAAAATAAGGAACATCTGTTAATGGACATGGGTTTTTCCCAGAATCAGCAGAATTGCATGCTTTCTCACAATATCAGCAAGAAAGTCTGACGTGCTTCCTTACAATCTGATATTGGATGCTTTCTCATAACAGGAAAGTCTAAACAGACATTACATGCTTCCTTCAGAAGTTTCCTTACAATATCAGAAAAACAGGATCTAAAGTAAGTGACAACACTACAAAAGAAATGCAAGAAACTATCTGTGTTAAGGTACGCAGGAACTCAGGTTCTTAGGTAAATGGAGAGTGAAAGGCTATCATACTCAGAAGTAAACCTTGTACATTAAAGCCATAGCTGTAACAGAATAGTAGGAGTCATCTGTTACAGAAATAAAGTTATTTATTAGTAACTGCACTTAAGTTTATAGTACTGTGTTGCAAAGTATATTTTTCTCAACAGCATGCAGACTGCAAGACTCTGTCTTAACCAGACTTTGATTTCAGCAGTAATCAGCCCACAATAATTTGTTCCAATCAAACTTGGTTCCAGCAGCATCAAAATTAATTTCAGTGGCGAGCCTAGCCTGTATTCCAACACAGGGGGAAGTTCTTCCTGCATAGGGTGAGTCCAGTAAAAGTGCAGTAACAAAATTTGTGCACATCAGGGAGTCCTAAATAGGAGCACTCCAACTTTATACATCTTGCAGCAGTACAATTTTCATACATCAATCTGGAGTGAGACTGTCGTGCAAAAAGGTCGCAGTGCCATAAATTCTACAAGTCGGTAAAGTCCAAGGTTTCAAATCTGCAACTGCCAGCTTCACCAGTTTTTCAGGTGACTATAGGGGAATTTCCAGCAGTATGTGGCAACAGACCGATCACCTGTTCAATTGCTAAGTGGCAAGACTTTTTTCCTGTGTCACATACAAGTATGGATGACATTAGGGACTGTAATAAAAAATGTTGACAGAGCTTTACTCAGTTTCAGAAAAAAAAAAACAGACAATATGGGACAAAATGCAATGGTGGTGTACACAGCATGTTAGTAAATGTAAAACCTTACTAGACAAGTTAATACTCAGGCGTTACACAAGTGGGTTATAACATTCGATTGGTATCTTAAAATAATGTGGCATGTGACAGTAAATGTTTATTGTGTGAATCATCTGAAACTGCTTTGAGTGCGCAATGCTATAAACACACAGTTCAGGCAACTGTATAAAAGGTCAGACTGTAAAGAAAAAAACCTTTTAATGGTGAAGAACCAGGAAAAGGTGAAATGCTTACATTATATCTAGATGTTAGACAGTTATGTTCTGTTACTGCATTAATCCGAGTTAGAACAGCAGTCAAATCAGTTACTGACAGAACCTCCTGCAGATCTCACTATACCTTTTAAACATTACGTACAAAAGTGGAATGAAGCCACTTCTCAGCACACAACAGACAAGGACAGGAACAAGGTTTATGATAAATTGACAGAAAGTTAAATAAATTCCTAAAAAAACACACAAGGAGTTTTAAAAAAGATTAGAAATTATGTACAAGAACTCGGTCAGAAGTGCATAGGGGTGCTACAAAAATCAGACTATTCTAATAAAAAGTAGCATAAAACCCGTAAAGAATTACAGAAAGAAATTACACAACTTAAAAGGTGTTTACAAGAGAAGGAGGATGAATTAACTGAGCTAACAGAGACTAATCTACAGAACACGGTTTTAAATTGCCAAAATTAAAGGAAGAATTGCGAAACATAAAACCAGTACATGTTATAGAACAGGGAACCACTGCAGATCTATATACACAATCCAGATTATTAAAGTTTACCACAGTGGAATGTTAAAGGCATATTTTACAACATGTTTGCATTTGAAGAATGGGTAGCATACACAGCAGGATCTGATGCATGGACAAATGCCTTACTTAGGTGTTTTTGGAGTTTTATTCCCAAATGTTTTCAAACTTTCATCCAGTTAAATCAAAAGGACTATAGATGATAAAGTAGGGCAAATCACAGCTGTTCTCATGGCATACACAGCAGCGCAGCCTCTCACAGCTAAGCTTTTAGATAATTTCAAAATCACTCAGACAAATTAATGGAGCAAGTTGCACATTTTAAACTAGCGTTTCAAACCATATACCAAAGATCAGAAGACAAGCAACAAACAAACAGTTAATACATTGCTTTCTAGAGCAAGTAAAAGGGGTTCCAGGGGATATTAAGTACATTTATGAAGAAAATTCAAATATCCTCACCGATTTATTACAAAATCAATGAGGAGACGGGATATGGCAGATGACTGGACATTATACTCACCATATCTTTGCTTTAGGAGAGGGTAGTGAGCCATTGGAGGTAACTGGTGCGGTAAAAAGAGGAGGAAGGCAACTGTGGTGTGACCAAACACCAGAAGAAAGAGCTGCATCTGCACCACTGGCTCCTGCTTGTGTCTGTAGCACCAGGATTAGACATAGGTAATGAACAAAAGGCACAAACATGTTTTTTTTTTCTCTAAGAAAACAGGGCATGTTAAGCAAAATTGCGATAATTACAAAGTTTGGGGTAAAAAGAAGGGAGAACAGGGTGTTTCCAAAAACAGAGCCAAAAGATTCGCAAGGAAAGTCAAAAACAGGTCTATGCACATATACCTTACAATATTGGTAAAGACAGCTATAACAGCATTCCATACACAGAAAAAGGGGGATTTATGTCCGGTAGACTTTCAAGCAGCCTCACCTGTAAATCCAAAATATTTGTTAGAGCAGACAGAAGAAATAGCTAGGCAACAATTTATGAAAGGAGATTTAAAAAAAACTAAAATATGTAGATCACTCTGAGGAAGAGGACAAGCAGGAACATGCGCTGTCTCTTATTGCATTTGACAATAAAGGTGAGGATGAGTGGATCTCCTTACAATACGGGTGTGCCCCCCACGCTGGTATCTTTCCAGACTACTTTTAAAAAGGGTCAAGACGGACACCCACCGATTGATATTTGGTTAGAGGGGTCACTATGGAAAAATTTCTTACTAGACAAAGGAGCAGTAGTATCAGTCACACAGTTACCTGTAAATCCTGTGTCATTAAATGCTGAGATTCGAGCCTTTTTTAAAGGATGTTATGCAGTGAGTAGCCAAGAAGTAGACAAGTTTAGCCAATGAAGACAACTACAATTATGGATATGGACATTTTAGGACCTTTGAGCATAGTAATTGGACTTGCCCAACAGTATTTTGCAGATAGGTAACAAGAAAAAAGCAGAGAAAGAAAAAAATGCAGGTTGTTGTGCACTCTCTCTACCCGAGAAACCTGACAAGCCTACAGGATATGTGAAAACAGACAGTAAGGATGTGTGGCAGCATTTACAACAGCAATTCCCAAATCTGTGGTCCAAAAATTCCACGGACTGTGGAAAACTAGAAATGCCCATAAGATTATACCACCACCACTTCAAAGACAGTATCCCATTCCTAGGGAGGCAGAAGAACATATGGAAAATGTACTGCAGAATGGGAAAAGGAAGGAATCTTACAAAAAGGCAACAGTACCACAAATTCACCAATATGGCCAGTCAAGAAAAAAAGATGGTAGTTATAGTCTTGTTATTGATTTACGGAAGGTTAATCAGTACACAACTCCTACAGCACATTTGATTCTGGGAGTTCCAGAGCTGGATGCACATATTCAGCCACAAAGTAACTGGTTTACAGTAACAGATTTAGCAAATTGCTTTCTTGCAGTACCACTCAGGAAAAAAAAGACTGGTCATGATTTCCCTTTATATTTAAGAAACAGCAATGTCATGACAAGGTTACCTCAAGGATTTCAAAACAGTCCAGTTATTTTCAGGACAGTAGGATCGATTCTGCAACATTTGGGTAAAGATATTGGTGTTCTATTACACTGATGACATACTGATTCAGTCTGAAACATCAGAACATGTACGACAAAGTTTTCCATACTCTACAGCAAGCAGGGTTAAAGTGAAAACAAAATCAGTTTACGCCACAAGAAGTTATGTTTCTAGGTACCATTATAAAATAATCAGGAAGGTCTATTTACCCTGGGTGCGCAAGGCATTTTACAAATGGAAACGCCACTGCCTAGAGCAGATCTACATAAATTCATGGGAGTCATGAATTACAACAGGGAATTTCTAGAGGATTATGCAGCTGTGGCTGCTTCTCTATACAGAATGTTACAGGAAAAAAAAGAAATCCACCCTTTTAGAGAAGGAACCTCATAAGGACAAAGCATTTTCACAAATAAAAGTAACATTAGCACAATCTACATTATTAATAGCATATCAAAGCTGCCGTTTGTGTTACAAGCAGCAGCTGGAAAGAAAACATTATCTGTGGTACTGTTACAGGAATGGCCACATAGTGGCGACCACATAATGGAAAAGATATGTCCAGTCACTTTCTGTAGTCGAAAGATGACTTCAATGGAATTAGGCCACCCCCCATGCATAGAGCAGGTATTAGCCATTTACTGGGGTATTAAGCAAACTGAATATCTGACTATTTTCCAACAAAGTACAAACACCACACCAAGCAGTAAAAGTTCTGGTAGACAATTTTGAGAGGAGTAAAATCACAGATGGAATTAGGGAGTTTTTACAAAGTGGATGGCGCTTTTGGAATGCAAACTGTCAATACAGACAGGGGACAAATTTGTCAAACCACATAGGAAAGAAACCAGCATAACTGCTTAGAGAAAATAATGTCACCTGATGTACAATTTCAGGCATCTGATTCTGACCACTTCAAACTATCTTGTCTTTGTGGATGGAGCATGGTTTTGGGCCAAAAGCGGATACCAGACAGGATTTGCTATACTTCCAGAAAATCCAAAGCTAGGTTCTCCCGAACTAATCAAGTTACCAGAGCACAAGTCAGCTCTGAGAGCTGAACTAGAGGCAGTACTACATACATGCTGAAGTATTATAATCCTGTTAACACTCAGTGCTTATTTAAGACTGCACATGGACACCTGGGTAAGGATTTGGGGACAGTGTAGGCAAACCATTATTGCATGCTACAGAATTAAAAGATGTACATAAAGTTATAACAATGTCAAATCAAAAGGGACAATACAGCATTTTAAAAGTAAAAGCACATCAAAAACAGGCAAGTAAAACTTTAAAGTTAAATGCACTAGCTGATACATTAGCAAAACAAGCAGCGCAAAGTGGAAAGGAACTTCCAGAGTATGTGTATAAAGATACAGAAGTTAGTGGCTTAAAGCAGAAGTTAGCGTTTCAAAAAGAGAGTTAAGCAGTCAATCAAGACCGACCACAAACATCCAAAAACAACAAGGTTTAAAGAAACAGTGCACGACTGCAAGAGTACCACCACAGGAGTACTATGTATATGCCACTACAAAAGGACTGCAGTTGCCTTATGTGCCATATCAGTTAGCATGACAGTCAAATTAAAATCACCAAATACTAGGACATGTAGGAGCTGATTAACTATGGACGGTTGTAAAAGAAATACTGAAACCCAAGTTTAAAAAAGGTCTGCAGGCTAATTGCAAAGGAATGTCTAATTTGTTTACAGGTAAATGCTAGAAGCAGAAAAAAGATGCGTTCTTACCACAATGTTCCATCGGTTTTGTTCATCTTCATTCATTCATTACTGATGGATGTCTATTCTGTCCTCAGAGCAGTGTGCGCCCTATAACAAGCTTGTGCCAGCCAAAAAAACTCAACCCAAGTTTTACCCATAATGCCCCTCTCCCTGTTACCTCAGAGTTTGCCTGTGATAAAGCAGAGGCTTTTTTTGAGCAGGTCCCCTATTGTGGGATTTGGACAAATTCCAGACCCCCAGGAGCCCCTTGGAGGGGGAAGGAGGGTGGAACATAATGAACAAATGAAGATTAACAACACAGATAGAACGTTACGGTAAAAACATAACTTATTTATTTGACATTGTTAATCTTCATTCATTCCTTACTGATGGGACAGGCTGCCTTGGTACTTAATGTCCTGGGAGGCCCTTTTGGAAGGATGCTCCCAATTACCATTGAACTCAAGGAAGTTCTCCCCCCTGGAGACCAAATCCAATTTGTAATGAGTGATAAAGGTATAGAGTAGCCCATGTTCAGTTGCACAGATATCCATTGAAGCCCTCGAGTGAAAAGCTACAGAAGTCGCCATTGATCTGGTGGTGCGTGCTTTGAGATTTTGTTAGAGGAATGATTACGCTGGTAGACAAAAACGTATGCAATCTCTCAACTCACTCAGATAAGGTCGCTTTAGAAGCAGTTTCCCAATTTAGGACCTGAATAGGAAACAACTGGCCTGATTTGTGTACCGATTTAGTTCGGTCCAGATAAAACCTCAATTGTCTATGTACATCCAGCAAGTGAAGGCAGTATTCTCCTTTGAGTAGTTTAGAAAAAAAAGACTGGTAGGTCAATGGTTTGGTTAATTTTCGATTCTGAGATGACTTTGGGCAGAAAAGGGTTAGTCCGGAGTGATACTCTGTCCTTATGGAAGACCATGTAACGGCACTTTTTACACAAGGCCTGAAGCTCGGATATGCATCTTGCTGAGGTGGTTACTAAAAACTGGGATTTCCAGGATAAGAACTTTATATCGCAAGTGGCAGCAGGTTCGAAATGTGCTCATGTCAGGGGACTGCAGTACTAGTGTTAGACTCCAAGGTTTGATCGGTCCTTTGAAAGGTGGTCTGATATGCAAGACTCCTTTCAAGAAGGTTTTACAGAGACTGAGAAATTAAGGACGACTCTTGGAATCCATTATGAAAGTTAGAGATAGCAGCCAAATGTACTCTAATGGTAGAAGCCGCTACTCCTGAATGAAGACGACCACACAAATAATCCAAAACCACACTAACAGTAGCTGAGCAAGGATCTAGTTCTTTGTCAGAACCAAATAAGGAATCTTTTCCACTTGCGAAGAATATAGATTTTCCTGGTGGATGGTTTATGTGAAGTCAGAAGATGGTTACGGAATAGGGAGGTAAGGTTATTCTGCCTTGCAATTACTGGAAGTGAAGAAACCAAGCTGTCAGCTTGAGACTGGATATATGTTTGGGTGAAACAACCCCTGTGGTTGTGAGATTAATTCCGAGTTGGATCCAGAATCCATGGGTGGCATACTAGGTGAGGCCAACAGAAGGGAAACCAGACTTGTCAAGGCCAGTAGGGTGCAATGAGGATTACTCTGCTTCTCAGCCGGAGGGCCGCTGTTGGGAACCTAGGGAATCAAGGGAAGAGGGAAAGCATACAGATGTCCCGTGGGCCAATCGTGTATTACTCTGTCCCTTCAGGGACTCCCCCTGTGGGGGAATTAGGGCAAAGTAGCTGTTGCATTTATGATTTGCTGGTGATGTGAATAGGTCACAGCAAGGCTGGCCCCAGCCGCTGAAGATCTTCGCCGCAACGGTTGAACTGAGGGACCACTCATGACACAGGAGGATACATCTGCTCAGTCAATCACACTGGAATTCCCAAGAATGTACATTGCTATCAGAAAGCGGTTGGATGCTATTGTCCATTGACAAATTCTCATGGCCTCTCGACACAACGGGTAGGACTTTGCTCCCCCTTGCCTGCTGATGTACCAGACCACTGACAAGTTGTCAGACTAGATGGCAATTGTTCCTGACAGGAGGGCAGATTGGAATGCTTGCAATGCTAAGAGCACTGCCTTTAGCTGTAGAACACAGATATGCAGGTTGGTCTTTACGGCTGACCAAGTGCCTTGGACCACCTTTCCCTGAAAATGCCACCCTCCCCCATCAAGGAAGCATCTGTGGTCACTGTGACCTTGGGCTGACATAAGGAGAAAGGGCGACTCCATAAGTCTTTCCGGCTTCATCCACCAAGTTAAATCTTGTTTGCATCGCTTTGTTATGCAGATCTAAATGGACACAGGATGGTGCGAAGGGGACCACTGTGTTAGCAGGAGCAACTGAAGTCTCATGTGTAGCCTCACTAGGGGAAAGAACAGTTATGTACACTTACCATAAAATGTTGATGTTGGAGAGTGTATTCACTGTTGCAGTCATCACATTTAGGTTATCTGCCTGCAGGTAGCCCTCAGTCGGCCTGAATACCAGAGTCTTGGGATTTCTGTGTCGGATGCTGTCACTTTTTCCAGGACGTCAGGGGTATATAAAACATGCATACGATGCCATTACATCAGTTTTTCTTACCCCAGATGTCAGGAGCCCCCAAAATATGAAGCATTTACATGGTATGCAACACCCCCAGCAAAAAGCAAATACCAATGATGAAATATATGCCAAATAAACAAGATAGGTAGAAGTAAAAAAGTCGGGGGGGGGGGGCTGGAGGGAGGGTAACCAGGACTGCAACAGTGAATACACTAACACCTACGGTAAGTGTACACAACTGTACTATGTTAGTGTTTCACTGTTGCAGTTATCACATTTGGCTGATTCCCAAAGCTAAGGATGGGTGGAGGTAGTTAAGAAGCATTAGGGCTGGCAATAAGGCCCTGTAAGACTGCGGTGGCAAATCCAGCTCTGGATTTAGAAAAGATAGGAAAGTGGCAATGCTTGGTGAAAGTGTGTACAGAGCTCCAGGATGTCCCTGGTAGGGACTCCCCTGAGAAAAGCTGTAGTTCTAGTGGAATGGCTTCTGATCCCCTGTGGGGTAGGTTTCCCATGGTGTTTGTAGCAGAAATGGATGCAGTGTGCTATCCATTTAGAAATGGCTTGCTTTGAAATGGCCTTGCCCTCTTCCCCTGCAGCAAATCTGACTAGCAGCTGGCCAGATTTTCAGAAAGGCTTAGTCCTGTCCAGATAGAACTTGAGCTGCCTGTGCACGTCCAGGGAGTGCAGGATCCTTTCCCTTTTATTTTGAGGATTAGGGAAAAAGGTTGGCAAATGAATGGACTGGTTTAAAAAGACACGCTAGATACCACCTTGGGCATAAATGAAGGGTTGGCCCTGAGGGAAACCCTGTCTGCATGGAAGATAGGAAGTTATGTACCTACCATAACATTCCATTTTAGTGGTCGTCTTCTCGCCTTCTTTCTTGCTGGTTGGGTTCAGAGCCTATCCTCGGCTCCGACTCTGCCATCTTCTAAAGCCCGAGAGCTATTTACTGGCTCGAAGCCTCCCCATATCCCACAATGCCTGGCGCTAGATCCCCAGATTTCGTTTGGTAGACCTAACTACAGACAAACATAAGGACACCTGTCCTAACAGCATATGTTTAGCTACAGAGCTAAAAGGTTGAGGGAACAAACCAGTTAAGACCCAGCCAGCTAAAACGAACTCGAAGGGCAACTCTTCTCTGTCTATTAGGATAGGGGGACGGAGGGTGGGACGCAAGAAAGAAGGCGAGAAGAAGACAACCAACATGGAACGTTATGGTAGGTACATAACTTCTTAATGTTAAGTTGTCTATCTCGCCTTAATTCTTGCTGGTTGGGACAGCGTCCCTAGCACCTCAGTCCTGGGTGGCTCATCAGAAGAGACTCTTCAGCACAGTGGAACGGAACCAAAATCAGCTCTGCTCCTAAAGGCCATATCCAGCTTATAATGAGAAATAAATGCATGGGGAGTGGCCCATGTAGCTGCCGCACAAATAGCTTCCATTGGTAATCTTGCCTGAAAAGCTGCAGAAGTAGCTAAAGCCCTAGTAGAGTGGCCTTTTGGTTTAGAAGGGAGCTGTTTGTGCCTCAATTGATAAATCAAAGTAATAATAGAAGTCAACCACCTAGATAGAGTTACTTTAGACACTGGTAGACCTCGTTTACCTTCAGCATAGGACAGGAAGAGCTGATCTGATTTCCTAATTTGTTTAGTCCTATGCAAGAAGAAACGTAATAGTCTATGAACATCCAACTGATGTAATTTACGTTTAGCTTTGTTGGAATAATTTGGGAAGAAGACCGGAAGATCAATGGACTGATTCAGATTACTCTCAGAAAGTACCTTAGGAAGGAGGGATTAGTCCTGAGCGAAACTCTGTCATTATGGAAAACTAAACACGGAGGGCGAACACAAAGGGCCTGGAGTTCGGAAACTCTTCTGGCTGAGGTAATTGCCACAAGAAAGAAGGTTTTCCAAGAAAGAAACTTCAAGGAACATGAAGCTGCGGGTTCAAAGGGGGGCAATATTAGGGAAGCCAAGATCAAATTAAGATCCCATGGAGGCGGGGGATCTCTTACTGGGGGCCTGAGTAAAGTAGTCCCTTTGAGAAAAGCTTTGCAAAGCTTATGGGACATGATACTAGTTTCAGATAGGCCTGTATGAAAATTTGAAATTGCGGCCAACTGAACTCTAATGGTGGCAGAATAGGACCCAGCCTGAAAAAGTTCCGCTAAGAAATTTAAAACGTGGTGGACCACGGCTGAAAAGGGATGTTTTTAGACTCTGCCCAGCAAGAGAAACGTTTCCACTTACTAGCATAAGTTTTTCTGGTGGTAGATTTGTGCGAAGATAAGATGATTTCATGCACAGATTGGGAACTGTCCAGAAGCCTGGCTAAGGCTGGAAGTGGAGCAACCAAGCAGTGAAGTTGAGAGACTGCAGGGATTGGTGCAGCCCGCCCGACTGATGGATGAGGAGGTCTGGTACTGGGTCCAGGGTCCAGGGCTGCTCCAGGAGGTGATGATGCAGGAACGGAAACCAAATTTGTCGAGGCCAGTAGGGGGCAATGAGGATCATCTTGTATCCCAGCGTGATAGCTTTCTGTATTAGTTTGGGAATCAGGGGAAATGGAGGGAATGCATAAAGAAGTCCATGAGGCCAATCGTGGATTACAGCGTCTCTGGGAGGGTATCCAGGAAGAGGGAGGAGAGAAAAAAAACTGTTGCACTTGCTGTTGAAGGGGGTGGCGAAAAGGTCGCAGCAAGGCTGACCCCATTTGCGTAAGATTTGGTCTGCCACTGTCCGATTGAGAGACCACTCGTGAGGCATGAGAATTGCTCTGCTCAGCCTGTCCACTATAACGGACTTTCCAGGGATGTACGTTGCTATCAAAAACCGCTGGGAAGAGAGATATCGCCCATTGCCAGAGTCTGAGTGCTTCTCAACAATAAGGGTTAGGACTTTGCTCCGCCCTGCTTGTTGATGTACCACACTACAGACATATTGTCCGTCTGAACTGCAATGGTCCCGGTGGGAAGAGAGTTCTGAAGAGTTAGCAATGCTAAAAGCACAGCTCTCATCTCAAAGACATTGATATGCAGATGGTACTCGTGGGGGTGCCAGGTGCCTTGGACTGTTCTGCCCTGAAAGTGCCCCCCCCCCCCGATCAGGGAAGCATCCATGGTCACCGTGGCTACTGGAGGAGGAAGAACAAATGGTCTGCCCTGGGGTACTGACGGGGAAACCATCCACCAATCAAGCTGGTCTTTGCATGTCTGTGTAATCATAATCATGTGAGACATTGGAAGTTGTAGAAATGACTATTGGGTGAAAAGCAACAACTGAAGAATCCTCATATGAAAACGAGCCAGGGGGACTAGCAAGATTGCTGCTGCCATGAGGCCCAATGTCTTTAGGATGAACCTGGCCTGAATTTTCTTGCATCCTAATAACACCTATACGTCGGCGAATTTCTAATACTCTGTGTAACGGAAATCTCACTGACATGTCTTTTGTACTTAAACTTGCGCCTATAAAGGTTATAGACTGACAAGGCGACAATGCAGACTTTTCGAAATTTATTGTGATACCTAGCTTGGAGCAAGTTTGGATGGTGTAGTTCCTGGCTCGTAGCAGCTGATGTCTGGTGGTAGCAATACGGAACCAGTCTATAGATATGGAAACACCTGGAATCCTTGCAGTCTCAGGTGAGAGGTAACTACTGCCATACATTTGGTGAACACCCTGGGGGCTGTGGTGAGACTGAAGGGCAGAGCTCAGAACTGAAAATGATTGGCTCCCAGCCGGAAGCAGAGGAATCTTCTTGAGCGCCTGTCCATTTTGATAGGTTAGTACACATCATGAAGATCTATGGAGCACATCCAATTGTCCTGACCCAAAAAGGGTAGAATGGACTGAAGCGTGACCATCCGGAACTTTATTCTTTGTACAGACCTGTTTAGTCTGCTGAGATCCAAAATTGGTCTCTAATCCCGTCTTTTTTGGTACCAAAAAGAACCTTGAGTAAATTCCGGATCCTTGCTGGTCTGCTGGGACTCGTTGGATGGCTCTTTTTTGTAGCAGTTTTGAGATCTCTTGGACTGCTTGTTCCCTTAGACTGGGTGGAACATCTGGAAGGGATTTGTTTGACCTTAAGGGGGTATGAACGAAGGGAATTCTGTAACCTCTGGATAAGATAGACTGTACCAATCTGTCTCGAGTTGTGTCTTGCCAGGCTTTTGGGTACAGCGATAATCTTCCCCCGACCGCCTCCGAAGACGGGCAGCCCCTCAGAGATGCTGGAAGGGCTTGTAAGAGAAGGAATCTCTGCTGCCCTGATTTTGCGGGCCCCCTCTCCCTTGAGGGCAGCGTCTATTATTGTTCCCTCCTCTGCTACTGGAGAGAAACTCGCCACGTGTCAGGCAGGGCTCTCTGGGGTTTCCGGAACCACATTTTGCCACTTTTCTGACCTTTGGGGTATGGTCTAGAAGGAGTGGAAAAACAGACTCCCACAGCAGAGAAAGTCTTGCCTTCCTGCTCACACCTGGTAAGGGCATCCTTCACCTGTGGTCCAAAAAGAGCAGAACCATCAAAAGGGGTATTGGTGAAAGAAGCCTTAAAAGGGGTCCGCAAAGTTACATAACCGCATCCAAGCGTGCCTTCTCAAGGCCGCACCTGTGCCTGCGGCTCTACTCGCCCCATCGGCCGCATAAGAAATGAGCCGCATTGAGGAGTTCACTATTGAATTAAGAGTCGCCAGCTGGGAAGTAATCTTATTCTGGGCCCCTGCAGCTGATGGATCTTGAAGGGCATCTCCTAGCTCCTTAAGGAGATCCCTTTGAAGGCGTGTAAAATGGCACAAATAGTTCAGCGACCACATGGAAAAGGTAGCGGAGGAAAACATACGCTTCCCATATCGGTCCATCGTCCTAGACTCCTTACTAGAGGGATGGACAGACGAATAACTCTCAGCCAACTTCTTTTTCGTGGCCGCTGCTACCACCATAGCATCAACAGGGACACCCTCTGTCAGAAATTGTGTCTCTTGTGGTGCTGTGATGAATCTCGTGGGCCTTCGGGGAGTTGGTTCCACTGTGTCTGGGGCTGACCATGCCCTTCGAGCCACCACTGCCATCAGTGGATCGAAAGGCGGAGACACCCAGGAGGTGGAGGGGTGAGAACCAAACGCGTCTAGATATACAGACTCATCCTCAGAAGGGTTAAGGGTAGTCCAGCTCCCCCTCTGCCTAAGCATCTCAAGGATGTCTGAGAAGGAAACCCTTTCAGAGGGTGACCTCGGGGACCCTTCCAAATCCTCTAAGTCGGTATCCGAAGTGACAGACTCAGGGGAGTCAACATGCTTCCTCTTAAATTTCCTCTTTCAAGGGGGCTCCTCTGAATGATCAGGGGAAGCCTCAGAAGAAGAGGACGCGCGCACTGGGGTGATCTGGAGCGCTTGTTCTCCTAGCTTGGGGTCTGGAGGAGGGGCAGAGGCAGACCAGACACCATGGGGGGAGGACCCGAAGAGGCTGATCATGGGGCTGACTGAGGGGCCAGCACACTCCTCATGACTTCGAAGGCACCCCTTCCCGGCAGAGAAAAAGGCTCATGCTCCGAAGAGACCAGAACCCTCCCCGGCACAGAGAGGGATGGCTCCGAGGTAGATGTAGGAGCCAAGCTCACCTGCGCCGAAGCTCAGAGAGGGAGAACAGGGTCGGACAAGGGTCCGATGCCACTTGCCCCCTCGGAACAGACTAGGGAGTCTCGGCGCCCAGATCCCTCCAAGGACGGCGCCATGGAAGTGATCGGAGCCGAAGGAACCGAAAGGGTAGGTATCGGCACCGACTGTTCCATGATCCGAACCCCAACCAGCTCCAGCTCCGAACTCAAGGGGTGAGTCGAAGGAGGAACTAATGTAGAGACTGGCAGAGCCGAACCCTGATGAGGGGGGCTAGATAGCATTTTAGCCAGGGTCTGCGATTTCAGAAGTCTGCTCACCACACTCTCCAAGTCATGGTCAGATAATCTCGAACACCGAGAAGAGCGAGATCGGTGACCGCTCAGACTGTAACAGAGGCGACCCCAGAGCTGAGTGAATCGACTCTAGGGATGGGGACCTAGAATGCTTTCGGCTCCCTGAAGGTTCCGATACCAGGATCGGAGCAGACAGAAGCAGGTACTTCGGTTCCGGCCGGAACCGAAGTCAAAGCAGACACCACACCAGACGACTGCTCTGAGCTGGGAGCCAACGGCTTTGATGGCTTGGAGGGTTTTTCTGGCTGAGTCTTAGCAGGTGACCCTTCAGGTTTTAGTAATCCTCCAAGGACTAACTTATTCCTACGCTCCTGCAGGACTCTTTGACTAAAGGCGTGACACACCGAGCAAGAGTCTTGCAGGTGTAGGGCGCCCAAGCAGTAGACACTAAGTGTGACCATCTGTCGGAGACATCATCTGACAGCATGAGTCACACTTCTTGAATCCCGATACCTTAGTATCTTTGGTCATCCTGTAAAAAGAAATATCACAGGAAACAAAGGGCCAACAGTAGGTAAGTATAAAGAACCGTACACACAAAAAAAAAAAACACAGTTACCATATATACATACACACACACACACACACACACACACACACACACACACACACACACACACACACTAGAAAAAGTAAAGTACTACAACTTTTTCTACCTAAAACACTACAAAAAGTATTTTTGAGAGCAAAGGTTAGCCTCTAACTAAAACGGCTACCTTGGAGAGAGAAAGGTGGGGGGACTCTCCAACAGTAAAAGTTTTCTAAGGGGATGGGATAGATCTAAAACTACACAGACAATAAGTACTAAAACTACTATAATAAAAACTAAACACTAATTATTTATATGAAATAATGTTTATATAAAACCTATCAAATTACAAAAATACGACCTGAGCCAGCAAAAGCATCCTCGTAGCAGAAGCGGCAAACGAGATCTGGGGAACTAGCGCCAGGCATTGTGGGACATAGGGAGGCCTCGAGCCAGTAAATGGCTCTCGAGCTTTAGAAGATGGCAGAGTCGGAGCAGAGGATCAGCTCCGAACCCAACCAGCAAGAATGAAGGCGAGATAGACAACTTAACATTGAAGGGTTCCACGGCCATAAGGGCCTGCAATTCAGACACTCTTCTTGCTGAAATGATGGCTAGGAGTAGACCTGCTTTCCATGAGAGGAATTTTAACTCTGCTGTAGCAGCAGGTTCAAAGGGTGGAAGCGTGAGCTTTTCCAATACAAAGTTAAGATCCCAGGATGGACTAGGAGCTCTCCTGGGGGGGGGGGGGTCTTAGATTTTTTGCTCCTCTCAGGAACTGTTTGACCAGAGGATAAGAGAAGAGGGGTGGCACCGTGTTATAATGAGCTGAGATGGCAGAGGCATGAATCTTAATTGAAGAGAAGGATAGGCCTTTATGAAGTATCTCTTAAGTAATCTAGTATATGAGGTAAGTTGGGCACAGCTGTGTCTATTCCCAGAGTCTGGCCCCAGGGACAATAATCTTTTCCAAATAGGATTTTTTAGTACTAGGCCTCCTTGCCTCCAAAATGACATCCAGCACCTGCTCACTGAGGGTTGCTAGTGATGAGATTAGGGGATGAGCCAGGCTAAGTTCAGGGTTTGGAACGGAGAGTGCAAAATCTGGCCCTCCTGCTGAAACAGCAGGGAAGGGGTCTGAGGCAGGTGCCAAGATGGCACTGCTGTCATACTGCGCAAAAGAGAGTACCAGTGCTGGCATGGCCAGTCTGGTGCAATCAGGATTGTCCTTAGCTTGTCCTGTTTGATCTTTAATAGAACCTTCGAGAGGAAGAGCAGAGAGAGAGAGAAAGGCATAGATTGAGAGGCTTTCCCAGGTAAAGGACAGGGCATCCACTCTCCATGCTTGGTTGTGGGGAGTTCTGGTGCAGTATTTGCTCAGCTGACAGTTCTGAGGGGAAGCAAAGAGGTTCACCTCTGGTGTCCCCCCACCTGTCCCTCAAAAGCTTGAATATTTTGGGTTCCAGTTTCCACTTGTGTGGGTCCATGAGACTTCTGTTCAAGTCGTCTGCTAGTGAATTTAGTTTGCCTGGCAGGAATTGAGCTTGCTCAAGGCTGTGTTCCACAGAGCTATGGCTAATCTGCAGAGTGGGTAGGAATGGGTTCCCCCCTGCTTGTTTATGTACTACATAATTGTGGTGTTACCTGTCTTTACCAATAATTTTCCTGGAAGAATAAGGCTTTTGAAGGCTGTCCGAGCATTCTGTACAGCTAACATTTCTTTTTGATTGATATGCAGGTGCATTTGCTTTGGGCTCCATTTGCCTTGGATGCATTGTCTTACTATGTGAGCCCCCCCCCATGCATAATCTGATGCATCTTTTAAGGTTTGGGCGGCAGGAGGTTGAGTGAAAGGGAGTCCCTCATTGTGGAAGCAGGCCTCTGCACACGAAAGGAACTCTGTCCTTAGACAAGGAATGATAGGAATCGTGGTTTCCAGGTCCTGAGAATGGTGACACCAGAGACTTAAGTACCATTGAAGTTTCCTCATATGCAGGCTTGCATATGGAATTAGTAGAATGCTAGAGGCCATGAACCCAAGGGCTTGCAATATTTTTCTTGCAGACAGCTGGGTTTTGGTGGCCAGTAGATTGAAGTAGTTTGTCAAATAAATTTGTTTTTCTGGAGTGAAACAATGAGTGAGGAGGACACTGAAAAATCAAATCAGTAAAAACAAAATGAAAACTCCAGCAAAGTTAGAACTTCCAATAAGTGACCTCCTAAACCTCGTGTGTCAGAGGCACATGGGATATTTCAAATGATCCATATGAAAATCACGTGTTTCAGCTAAATGGGAATTATGAATGCCCATGACTTGGTTTTAATGGACAATTTCAGGCCAATAAAGCCAAACCCCACTACCTGTGGATATACATATTTCAGCCTTGTTATGACTTCATCAGCACAACACAAGCATGCCATCTAGGAAGACTCGTACAAGCTTGCTCCCAGAAATACAATCTGTTGACTGGGTACCAGATGTGATTTCTTTTAGTTGATGGTGTATCCCAGTGAAGTAAGAAGTCTCTTTACAAATGTCAGGTGCTGTAGTGGCAATTCCTGACTGTCTGCCTGAATCAGGCAATCATCCAAGTATGGGTAAATTTGAATGGTTTTCTGCCTGTAATATGCAATGGCTGGAGCTAGGCATTTTGTGAATACCCTAGGTACAGTAGATAAGCCAAAATGAAGAGCAGAGAACTGATAGTGCATAAAGCCTGCTCCGAAACATCTGTATTTCCTGCAAGATTCCCTTAGGAGGATGTGAAGATAAGCTTCTTTTAAGTCTACGGTTGCTAGCCAGGAGTCCTTGGCTAGCATAGGAAGCAGCTGTTGGAGCACAAGCATTTTGGAAACAACACAAAGGTGTTGAGAATAGACAGATCCAGGATAGGACGCCAAGAGTTTTCTTTTCTGGGTACCAGAAACAGTCTGGAATAAAAGCCTTGCCCCCTCTGCTCTGCTGGGACAAGTTGAATAGCCTTGATACGAAGTAGAGACAGTACTTGCTTTTGGGCATCTCGCCACTGGTTTGGGGGGAGGTCTGGCCATCCGCTTGTGGTTGGAAGTGGAACATGTATCGCTGGAAACAATGTTTAACACCCATATGTCCTGGGTCATTTACTCCCAGTTTTTGGTATGCAGGGCAAGTTTCCCTCCTAAAGGTGCAAGTACTTGGGCAAGGTTTGGAAGAGTTAAGGATAAGTCATTGTGAGATTTTACCATAGCATAGCAGCTTACTACTCCCTGTTTTGGAGGTAGGAGCACTCCATCGCTTAGATCTGTGCACGCCCTGAAACTGTAATCTTGGTGGTCTGCTGCCCTTGGGTTTGGACTGAAGGACTGGAAAAGACCAGTTTTTAAAAAAAGGCCAATGCCTACTGAATGTAGGTGTCTGTACTAGTAAGAAATCTTTTAACAGTTTGCATAGATTTAGCTTTTTCCTCCATTCTTTTGAGGACTACTTCAACTTTGTCAAATAGACGCTCTTGGCTTAAGGGTGAATCTAGTAATTTTGCTTTGACATGGTCTGGCAAGGTTTGTTCCTTAAGCCAAGCATGCCTTCTAAGAACAGACCCAGTGACAGCAGCCCTGCAAGATGCTTCTAAAGCATCAAAACCACATTGCAAAGTATGTTTACCAGATTGGTAAACAGAATGCATCAACTCTTGTAAATCTTTACGTTCTGCACAATCAGGAAATCATCATTTTCTGTTTAAATTAGTTCTGCACAATCAGGAAATCATCATTTTCTGTTTAAATTAGTTCCATAATATGTTGCCGATACTTTAACATATGAAACTGGCAATTTAAAGCCCTGATGGCAACAGTAGCAGAGGTGTAAACTTTCTTACCCCATCTGTTTAAAGCCCTAGAATCCCTGTCCGAAGGGGTAGGGTTTTTGGCAGTTGTAGTCTTAATGACTTTAGGTCCCTGGGAAATGGTCTCTGGATCCGCAGTAGGATTCTTAGAGAGGAATTTGTGGGAGGCAGGTACTCTATAGTACCAGTCAGGCTTCCTGGGAGCTGGAGGCAATGTATCAGGGGCAAGGCTGAATTCCAAGAAGACGTCTACAATTTCCAGAACAGGAGGTATAGCTAAAAGCCAGTGCCGAGGCAAGTTTAAGAATTCCCAGTGTCTCTTTTTGGACTGAGAGAAGTCCTGGCTCTCCAACGGAAATGCTCCCCAAGGGTATGCAGGGTTTCCCCAAAAGAAAAATCTTCTGATGGGGAAGCAGAGGGAATGGAATCCTCTGCATCAGAATCCTCATAGGTAGATAAGGGTATGTCCTGGTAATCAGAAGTGTCAGAGTTAAGACTCCTGATCTGAAGAATTAGAAGGAAATTCAGTTCTTGGTCTTTTTGAGGGGCAAGGCTGACTTCCTCTAATTAAAGATTTTCTGCCATTCTAAGCATTTGTTTTTGTGGCGTGTGGGTCTGAGAATGCGATTTGGTTGTCTGTTTCCTAGGCATAGTGCGAACTCCAAGCCTGAGAAATATGGTATTTTTGGTTTGAAACCATGTCAGTTCAATATGAAAATCGGGAGGCCTGAATACACCCTCAGAAGCCAGTGCCAGCACAGCAGCTCTGGACCCAACCAAGCTAGAGACATCTGCAGGTTCCATAGTCGAAACACCATCTCACATCATACCAGACTCCGAATGGGTCTCAGTAGAGGCCTGCGAATTTGTAGAACCGGGTATCAGTGGCTGCGAAAGCACCTTACTGAGTAATGGCGGACTGGCGACTAGCTTAACAGTAGAGTCATCAGTTTTGGACCTATGCGGTCAGTCCGTCTTTATCCTTACTTTTTTTGGAAGATGGGTAGCCGGATGGCTTATCAAAGCCATTTCGGAATACACCGATCAAGAACAGCTCCGGACCCATCCAAGGTAGAGACATCTGGACCGAAACACAAAAGGAGGAGGAGTATCCATATACATCAAAGATACCCACACCTCCAGGTTAGTAGCACTGCACGAAGCATCTGAGACCATCCATGTGCAACTAACAGTGGGCAAAACTGCCTTTCAGTTTGTAGCCTGCTACAGACCACCCTCCCAAACACAGGAACCCCACTTGGCTTTCCTGAGAACACTGGAAAATATGAAGGTCTCTCCAAACACCATTATACTGGGTGACTTCAACTACCCAAACACTGATTGGGAAAACTACAAGCCCAAACACGCTCGCCCAACAGTTCCTAGAATTTATAAACTCAAATGCTATGGAACTGGTCACCACTCCCACAAGAGGGGAAAACATATTGGACCTGGTCATCACCAACATGGGGGTCTCTATGTTCCACACCAGAGGTATACCCCTCATTGGTAAGATCAGACCATAAATTAATCTCACTGGACATCCATATTCCGTCCCCACCCCCAACCAAGGAAACCACGGTGAAGAACTTCTCAAAAGCAAACTTCACACTTCTCAAAACCGAGGTGGAATCTTTCAAAGGCTCTGGGCCACTGGAAACTACTGCCCAAAACGCAGAATCCTTTACAAAAGCATTCTATGGACACCTACAGGAAATGCATGGAGCATTTTATCCCAAATAAAACTAAGACTCACTCCTGCAAGACTCACTCCTCCAAAGGCAGGAGACCTGTCTGGTGGACCCCGGCCATAAATAAGCTATATAACAGAAGGAAGAAGCCACTACATAATAGAGCAAAATCCCAAAAAGGGAAGGCGTCTCTGATCAGTACTAGCAAGAAACTACGATCCCTCATAAAATCATCTAAGGCCAGCTTTGAAAGAAAAATTGCACAAGACACCAACGATAATCACAAGGCCTTCTTTAGTTAGGTCAGGAATCTGGGAGGCAACTCCCAGATTTGGTCTGAGTTAGTGCAAAATGACAAAAAATACACTGAACCCACAGACATTGCCAACATCCTGGCAGAAAGGTTCAGTACAAATGTCTGCCCCCCCCTTCCCCTCCAAAAGGGCAAATGTCTATCCCAGCAGAATGTAGCCTCCCTGTGATCACAGATGCGCAGGTGAGAGCTGCCCTCTCCAAAACAAAAAACACAACATCAATGGGACCAGACTATGTCCCGGGCTGCATCTTACATGAGCTCCAAGAAGAACTAAACCCTCACTTAAAGACACTGTTCAATCTCAGCCTTACTACAGGATATGTACCCAAGGAATGGCGTACAGCAACAGTGGTCCCGCTTCACAAAAGTGGTGCCACAACAGACCCCGGAAACTATCGCCCTATAAGCCTGACCAGCCTGGCCTGCAAGGCTATGGAGCGTATCATCATGGAAATCATAAACAAGGGCATTGGGAACCTCCAGACACTGGATCCTACCCAATTCAGCTTTGTTAAGAGCAGATCTTGCCTCTTGAACCTGGTCGACTTCTTTGAAACTGTTACCAAAGCCATAGATGAAGGGAAGGTAGTCCACACAGCCTACCCAGACCTCGCAAAAGCCTTCGACACAATACCCCACTCGGGCATCATAAATAAGCTCACCAGCTTAAATATCAACCCCTATGTCACAAGATGGGTTGCAAACTGGCTCAGGGATAGAACCCACATGGTCAGAATTGCAGGTGCCATGTCAGACTCTAAACCAGTTACAAATGGCTCAGTCCTGGGACCTCTCTTTTTCGGTATATATTTCTCCGAGGTACAGGCTAACACGGGTGGACTATGGCTGACGAAGTTCGCAGACTGCAAACTGGGTAACAATCGACTCTCCGGCTGACACAAGCATCCTCCAAAAGGGTCTCACAGAGACTGATAACTGGTGCCAGAGCCGTGGCCTAAAGCTAAATGCCAAAAAGTGCATTGTTATTCCCTTTGGGATAAACAAAGTGCCCACAAATTACCACATAGGTGGCAATCCATTAAGTACGGAAGTAGTAATTGGGGACTTGGGGACCCAAGTAGATAGTACTCTCTCCTTTGACAATCACATTGCCAAAGTAGTTAGAAAGACCTTCTATATAGCCCACCTTATCACGAAAGGGTTCACATCTAGATCCCCTCTACTCATCACTTATCAGGTCCATAATTGAATACAATGCCCCATTTGGGATGTACCTTACCAGACACCTGCAGCAACTGGAAAGACCCCAAAAGTACCTCGCCAAGAGGATCAAGGGACTTCAACAGATGCCCTATGCACTTCGGCTAAGAAACTCCAGCTCTACTCAGTTGTGTACCGCCTACTCAGAGGCGATGTGTGTCTGACGTATAAAGCCATGTCCAACCCAGAATTAATGGACATGCTCCACCTCAAGAAATCCAAATCCCTTAGAGCTACACACTCAAGGGACCTGAACCTCAGCACAGAAATAAATAGGACACGCTGGAGGGACAGATTCATATCCCAGAGGCTCCCCTCACTCGGGAACAAAATCCCAATCCATGTTACAGAGCCCCTCACGGAACCTAGTCAAGAGAAATCTTTACGAGTGGATGGGAGACCGTAAGTTTACCCCTGGGATCTCTTGTGTGTCCTTACTAGACAGAGGTACAGTAAACTAACCTTAATATGGCTACCTTCTGTGACCTACTATACAGAGGCACAGTCAACTAATCTAAAAGGGTGGTGAAAGCCAAACACACTATGGCTAGGCTTATAAGTGCCCTAGGGCAGATAAGCCTAGTATCAGCCTATGAAAAGAATTTAATGACAAAAATAGCCCGACAGATTGTTCAGGCATTGAACAAAGCACAAAAACAGACAGCGAGGGACGTTGTGGTCTGGGCCTAAACAGGTGACACAGTAAAAATGAAAATATGTGAGGTATTCGCTTTCCACAGGCAAGACCATTAATTTTTTCTGACATCGGTTAGAGCATGGGTTTTCATCCAGTGTGCCACGGCACACTGGTGTGCCTTGACATGTCAATAGGTGTGCCATAAGATTTTTAAAAAGATGGTTAGCCCTTTAAAACTTAAAGATTACTTCACTCACCTGCTGTTGCTGCCACCAAAAATATCCGTCCACAACCCATCAAAAGCCACTTTGCCTCCATTTTATTTTGAATTACGTAAATACAAGAATCATCACCAAGATGAGGTACTGTGGCAAAGATGCACAGACTAGCCTGAATACACATGGGTACAAAACGCAACACTGCTGTCTTGGCTGTGCTTAAGGACAATTAGCCCATATTGGTGGAGGGACTAACAATTGACATAACTTGCCCTGCATCAGTATCTGTATGAATGGTACCCACTCTGTCATGAAGTACAAAAGGATTTGTTACACTGGCCCAAAAAAAAAAATCTTAGAATTATTTGTCCTCATTGTTTTCTTCACAGAGAAGTACTAGTGTCAAAATCATTGGTACCGGAGCTAAAAAAGAAGTACTAGACAAGAATGTCACAATTGTCAGTTATATAAAAAGTAGGCTGTTACAATCAAGACTGTTTGCAGAGATTCCTATTACCAGGTCACAGACGCAGTTTGTCAAATGCGCCTTGATCAAACTGACAAGAGTGAAAAGGCAAATAAACGAAGCGGCTTTTCAGCGAAGTCTTTTACTGGGAAATAATTTGCTTGGCCGCTTTCATTACTTTTCTGTTTTTGGCACTGTAGCGAGATCTCAGAGTTGGTATATTTAAGTAGGGGGCACAGCCCCCCACATTATGTAATGTTTTAAAGTACCTTTTTTTTTTTTATTTCGGAACAGCGATTTCACTGTTCTGAGGTTTAGATGTAAGCTTTCACTTACATGGGGTCAATTATTTATCGTTCGCTTTTCTAAGCATGCGATATTATATAGACCCTGTTTGCAGCACTATGTTCCCCAATAAAAGTTTCTCACATGCACTTGTTATTCCATACAGAAGTTAACAATATTCCATACAATATTAACAATGAAATAACATCCCCAGATTACATTATTATACAAAAAGACAGGAAATCTAGAAAGGGAGGAGGAGTACCTATATTTAAAAATCACCTAATTCTAGGCCACGCAGACATAAACATTCCTGAATTTGACAGCACTGAACTTACTTTTGCCAAATTAAAAATGAATCCTTAGAAACACATTATTATTACTGGTGGTTATATCCCACCAGGAAGCAATATCTCCCACTCTGGAAAACATACTACTCTGGTTATCCAATTCTTTCACAAGAAACAATTCTGATGGAAGACTTCAATATAGAATGGCTTAACTGCTCCTCAGAAAATCCATCTTCCCACATAAACCTCCATGGGTTTACTCAGCTCATCACCTCCCCTACAAGGACTGATAAATCTTCCAAAAGACAGTCAGTTCTTGACTGGATGTTAGTTAGCAACCACTCTCTGGAATCTCAATCAGGTTGTCTGCCAGTCTAAGTGACCATCAGCCAGCCTTCCTTCTTAGGACTCTGAGTCACCAAGTCACCCGACTCACCTTCCACTTAAATCAGAAACAAAATAAAAAACAAATAGCTTCATTACCACTTCAAATAGTTGTAACTGGCAATGTCTCAAACAGTTGCCTCGAGGACGCATACAACTCATCCAACAACACATTCTTAGACATATTGAACTCCCATGCTCCTCCTAGAACTATCAGAGTAAAATCTAAGTATGCACCCTGGTTAACTAAAGAATGTAGATCCCTACTCAAGGCTAGAATCAAAGCCTGGCAACAATTTAAAAAAAAAAAAAAAACACAAACTAAGCAAACATATCTAGAACTTCAGAATAATAATATATATATATATATATATATATATATATATATATATATATATATATATATATATATATATATATATATATATAAAATTAGACAAAATCAACTATTACCAAAACATCGAAAATAAACATACAACCCCCCCCCCACCACCAATTCTGGGCAGCAGTTAACATACTAACATAGCCCGGTAAATCCACCACCCCTGCCCCAACAACCAACAACTTTGATAATATTGCAACCCAATTTAATAAATTATTCACAGAAACTACTATTCTCCCTATTCACTAACCACCTCAGGACCTCAATAACATAAGCCTCTCTAGTACAATATGGATATGGATACGCTGATGACTCCACTCTAATATGTGCTGCCCCCACACTGGAAGATCTCCACACCAAAACACAAGATTCCTTTCTGTCAGTAGAAACCTGGCTCACTAACTCCCAGCAAATTCTAAATCCAACAGAGCTAAGCTCCTTCGTTTTAGCCCAACCGGATTCCCCTCATCTTCCCAGTCCTTCAATATCTTCTCTAGGAAGATAACTATGAACACCCCAAGCACTCACACTTAAACTGCTTGGGGTATAAATTGATAACCTGAAATTTGATAGTCACATAGCCCAAACTTTCAAAAAGGTTCACAAGGAAATTGGTCTCTTATATAGACACAAAAGTTCTTACAAATAACACAAAAGTTACCATAGTCTGCACATACCTCCTATCAACCCTCCTCTATGCCTCCCCAGTATTAACCAATCTCTGCAAAATGGATGCAAACCAACTGAAATCTTGCTATAATAAAATAGCAAGATTTGCCACTGGAGCTTTACACAAGTCACATCACTATACAGCACTAAAACAGCTTAATTGGCTTTAATTCCCACAGCTTCTACACTTTAATCAACTAACCTTTGTCCACAAAATTTTCCATCAACTCAATAAAATCTCTTCTCTACAAAAAACTCAACCAACCATACACCTCAGCTAGATCTCTTTACTCCAATAAGTAAGACCTTCTAGATGCCACCAAAGCCAACAACTCAGCTGGGAAATCTGTCTTTTCTAACTATATTCCTAAAATTTGAAATAAGATGCCAACTAATCTAACAGCTCTCTTTCACAATTCAGAAAGCTACTCATATCACACCTAGTGGACACCTGGCTATGTTCTTGTTACTTCCCTGATTAGGCCTTTCTGATTTCCTAAACAATCTTCTACCCTCTTTATCTAAATAACCTCATCTGTTACGTTTATAACTCTCTATTTCAGTCACATTTGTAGCAACTACATCTGTATGTGTATAATCCTCCTGATCATTTCAACTGCAACTGTAGCAATAGGAGCTATGATGGGACTTTTTTCATGAAATGAAATGTACGTCTTTTACTAAAAAAAAAAAAAAACATTTATCATTGATATAGTATCCTGTATGTTTGTTAAACTGCCGAAATACCTGTTACCGGAACTCTATGTATGCTAGTAT
Source organism: Protopterus annectens (assembly GCF_019279795.1). Classification (NCBI taxonomy): domain Eukaryota; kingdom Metazoa; phylum Chordata; order Ceratodontiformes; family Protopteridae; genus Protopterus; species Protopterus annectens. The sequence continues at coordinate 957,915,368 of NC_056728.1, forward strand.
ATATTGACATTATCCTTGTAACTGGAGCTTTTCTATTCAGGCCTCCACTGATAAGGGACCTGTGTCCAGTCCCGGTAAATACATGTCAAATAAATAAAAAAAAAAGTTACGTGGTCAATCTCATTGCCAAATTCTATTAGGATTTTATGAACTAAAAGAGGAAGTCTTAACTTTGACAACTCAATCTCAGTTAGCCGATTTTCTCAATGATGAACTTTGATGTAATAAGATTGCACTTCTTTCTGATTTGTTTCAATCTTTGAACACTTAAAAGTATGCAAGGAGATTGTGAAAATATTCTTACTTCCACCGAAAAAATTAATTATTTCAAAGAAAAGCTAATACTTTGGGAAAAACAATGATGAGAAAATGCAGTAGAAATGTTTTGACTATCAAAAAGGTGGAAACTGGATGGAAGTTTTATAGATCTAATTTTACACAACAAGATTACTTAGTATAAATATTGAAAAATATTTTCCCTCAGTTGACATATCATTGGATAAGAGATCCATTTGTCTTAAATGTGTGCAAACTGGCAAATTTAAATATTAAAGAAGAGGATGGGTTGATAGAGATAAGAAATGACAAAGGATTAAAACTTAGAACATTCAACAGATGCTTCATTTTGGTCACATCTTAAAAGTGAATTTCTCATTACTACAAAAAAGCAATAGAAGCACTTCTTCCTTTCTCCATGTCATATTTGTGCAAATCAGCTTTTCTGCATTGAATAATAAAAACAAAAAAATAGATTCCAGCTGGAAACCATAGAAGATTTAAGAGTATGCCTGTCCAAAATTCAGCCACGCACAAAAAACATTCTAAAACATCAAGCTCCGATATCTCATTAAATATTAAATGCAAATGAGAGAGGAATAGGATTTTCTAACGCAATCAAAATTATACCTATTTTTTTTTGCCACGCAAAAAATATAATACATTTTTTGGTGTGCCACAACATTTTTGCAATTACTTTGTGTCTCACGAAATGAAAAAGGTTGAAAATCTCTGGGTTATAGCAAGAAAAAAAGGATCCCCATGCAAGTTTTATATCCCCGATGTGATGACCTGACAACAGACGACGCAGAAATCCCAAGACTCTGGCATTTAGGCCAACTGAGGACTACCAGCAGGCAGATAACCCAAATGTGATGACTGCAACAATGAAACACGAAGAACGTCCATTGTTATTGATGCTACTGCCATTGATCCCAAAAGTTGGAGGACAGCCCAAGCTGGAACCTTGTCTTGAGAAAGTAACACCCGGAGCTGAGACCTCAGTTTTTCTAATCTGTGATCTGGCAGGGAGACTGGCCAGGATTGGGTATTGAAAGTTGCTTCTATAAATTCTAAGGTTTGAGAAGAAGTCAACTTGCATTTCTCCCCGTTTGTATATAGAGAGATTTCTAGGTATTTTGCTAGCTTTAAATTGTAGTTCAAAGCTGTAACCAGTAGACGTTTGGTGGGGGCGGTAAGGAGCCAATCGTCTAATTATGGAAACACTCTATCCTTGTAGTATCAAGTGAGCTGTTACCACTGCCTTGCATTTGGTGAACACTCTGGGGGGGCTGTAGAGTCTCCAAAGGGCTGCACTCAGAATTGGCAATGATTAGCTCCCAGCCGGAAGCAAAGAAATCTTCTGGAGCATTTGTCCATTTTTGTGGCAATAGGCATACTGAAGATCTATTGAGCATATTTCACAAATCTTTCTCCAGAAAGGGTAGGATAGACTGAACCGTGACCATCCGTAATTTTGTTTGGTTTACAAATTTGTTCAGAATGCAGAGATCCAAAATTGGTCTCCAGTCCCCAGTCTTTTTTGGCATCAAAAAGAACACAGAGTAACAAGCGAATCTTATTTGGCCTGGTGGGACTACTTGGATGACTTGAGACCGCTTCCGGTATTTCTTGAGCTGCTGCTCCCCTTTGCTGTAATTACAATCAAAAGGTGCTTCAACAAAGTATTCGTTTATGGGTGTGTGCACACTTAGGCAACCAGCTTATTGTATTTTTTTATTATTTTTTATATTTTCCCCCCAACAGACGCGTCTGTTTTTTTAATTGACTTGTACATGTTATAGGTTTACATTAAAGGTGGGAAAAGTTTTAAAATGATTTATTGTGGTCTCATTTTTTATACCACAAGAACCTGGCATTTTAACAAGGGGTGTGTACACTTAATATCCACTGTATCTAAATACAATTGTAAATTTAGAAGGCCCGCAGCTCCTACTATTTAACTGTCTGGGTATCCTTCTTCCACATTGCTCTTGTTTCTGCCAGCAGATCCTGATATTTTACAACTTTGTCTCTGTACGCAAGACACTGTAGTCAACTGGTGTAGCAATTTCAATGATCAATGCTACTTTTGTCTTCTTTTCTTGGACCACTATATTTTATTTTACTTCACATTTGTTAACCAGGTTAGTCCAACTGAGTTTGCAAACAAACCCATTTTCAGTGGAGACCCAAAGGAAAAGAGCCACAGCAAACAAAGAAACATATCACAAAAATCAATTAAAAATAATTCAAATACAAAATTAGAGAGAAAAACAAAAAAATATGAACATTAAGTGTTGCACTGACAGCAGCATTGTATAACTTGAGCACTAACCCAGGCATTCTTTAAAGTATTCAGTTGTATTTATTACTGCTGGTAGTAACTTGATTAAAGTGTAGCTATCATTTCTAAGTCTTTTGGATTAAGCACTTGGGCTTCAGACCAGTTGTTTTACATTAGGAAGGTTTGTGGCCTGCACTGTGGTGGCAGGACAGGTAGCTTACATCCTTCTAAGTTGGGAACTGCTGATTGAGAGCTCAGTGTCTGTTATTCTAAAAGTGTATTAGTTCTGGTTTAAGCACTTGGGCTTCAGGCCAGTTATTTTACGTTAAGAAGGATTGCGGTCTGCACTCTTGTGGGAGGAGAGGCTGGACTCTGCCCTTCTGAGCAGGGAATTTCTGGTTAGAGACTTATAGTGCCTGCATATTCTAACTGTTTCTTACTGAAATTGGTACACCTTGTTTGCTGTAGCATAGACTTGATCCAGGCCTGCTGAATCTAGCTTTATTTGTATGCTTGTTGTTTGTTTATTTCCCTGAAACGCTAATTCCACCTAAAACGCGGCCTTTTAGCACTTCTGTGGATCCCTAGTGATATCTGCATTGCTTACTGCACTTATTTCCTTGTTTCACTTGAAAGAAAGTTACTGTTTGTCGTTTTAAGTTACCTGTAACGCATTGCATTTAAGTTACCTGGCACTTGCTAACTAAAGCAATTATATAAGTCAGCTCTAAAAAAATTAATAGCACTACACCCTCACAAACTCTCCTTGAGTACCTTGTTCCCCATTGGCCCTTTTTTTCAAAATTATAAAGGAATTGCCAATACTATTCTAGCATGTCCAAAGGTCAGTTGTCAATCTCCTCTCCGGTCCAGCTGGTGAATCTGGGAATCTTGAGGCAATGTTACAACTGCCTCATGTACACAGACAACCCATTTCCTCCTCCCAACAAATTCCAACATGTGAGAGATGCAACCATATAGCCAAACTGGAGGCTAAGCTCTCGCAACTCAATACTGGTGTAACCAGTCAGGAGGAGAAGGAAACCACACTCACTACAATTCCAGTCTCACATAGACCTACCACGACAACAAACCAAACACACACAAACAAAAACATACTCGAAGGCTCTAAATAAAAATCTGCCTAAGCAGCAGAGACCTCCAAAGCAGACACCCAAGCAACCGCTACTGCAAAACAAAACACGTGCAACACATAGCTCACAAAGCCAGTGTGCCAAACAGTCACAGCCCTTAAGGCTAAACACACCTGATGCACTTGTAATAGGTGACTATCGTCAGGCACACTGACGTCCCGCTCACCAGGCTGAACAAGGAGAAGGTCACGGTGAGCTGCCCGTCGGGCGCTAGGATCCACCACATAACACAAGCACTCAGGTCACTCCAAGGCAAGTACAAATATGACTCAGTCATTGTCCATGCTGGTGTGAATGACCTGAGACGTACCTCCCTGGACTACATGAAAAGAGACAGAGGAGCTCTCTGAGCATGTAGCCCAGGCCGGTATGACCCTGACCTTGAGTAGCATCTTACCCTCACCAAGAATGATGCCACAATATGAAGACAAGATGATCACTTTCAACAATTGGCTTAAGTGCTGGTGTCATTCAAAGGGGATCCAATGCCCGTCAGCCTGGGATGACATGCTCGACAAGCCACGATGCTTCGCTAGGGACGGCTTGCACCTGTCACCCCTGGGCTTTCGGATATTGGCAAAGGGTCTTGCTACCCCCATAGTGCCTTTTTTAGGCAAGGCTCAAAAGACAAACCCACCTCCATAGGTATCACAAGGGATAAGAAACTAAGAGTAATGTTACTCAATGCCAGAAGTCTAAACCTCAAGATGCACGCACTCGAAACTCTCCTTAGCATGGAGAACATAGATATCTGTGCAGTAACAGAAACCTGGTTCAAGGCTCCCGAGAGCACCCCAGCACTACCAGGTTATACCTCATACCATGCTTTTCGGCCCCAAAACTTGGACCAAACCATAAAAGGAGGGGGAGTATCAATATTCGTCAAAGATACCCACACCTCCAGGTTGGTGGCACAGCACGAAGCATCAGAGACTATCCATGTGCAACTAACTGTGGGTAAAACTGCCTTCCAGTTTATAGCCTGCTACAGACCACCCTCCCAAACACAGGAACCCCCACTTGGCCTTCCTGAGAAAACTGGAAAATATGAAGGTCTCTCCAAACACCATTATATTGGGCGACTTCAACTACCCAAACATAGACTGGGAGCATTACTCTAGCTCCAACACCCTAGCCCAAAGGTTCCTAGAATTCATAAACTCAAATGCTATGGAACAACTTGTTACCACTCCCACAAGAGGGGAAAACATACTGGACCTGATCATCACCAACATGGGGACACTATGCTCCAGACCAGAAGTGTATCCCTCACTGGTAAGATCAGACCATAAACTAATCTCACTGGATATTTACATCCCGACCCCACCCCCTGCCCAGAAAACCACAGTGAAAAACTTCTCTAAAGCAAATTTCACACGCCTCAAAACCGGCGAAATCCTTCAAAGCCCCGGGCCTGTGGAAAATCTGGCCCAGACCTCAGAATCCTTTATAAACGCATTCTATGAACACCTTCAGGAATGCATGGATCATGCAATCCCAAATAAAACCAAGACCCAATCCTCCAAAGGCAGGCGTCCTGTCTGGTGGACCCCAGCCATAAACAAACTATACAATAGAAGGAGGAAGCTACTACATGATAGAGCAAAGTCCCAAAAAGGGAAGGCATCTCTGATCAGTATTAGCAAAAAACTACGAGCACTCATAAAATCGTCTAAGGCCAGCTTCGAGAGAAAAATTGCACAGGACACTAAGGATAATCACAAGGCTTTCTTTAGTTACGTTAGGAACCTGGGTGGGAATTCCCAGATATGCTCAGAATTAGTCCAAAATGACAAAAAATACACCGAGCCCACAGACATTGCCAACATCCTAGCTGACAGGTTCAGTGCAAACTTCTCCCCCCTCTCCCCACCAAAAGGGCAAATACCTATCCAAACAGAGTGCTGCCCCCCTGACATCTCAGATGCTCAGGTAAGAGCCGCCCTCTCCAAAGCAAAAAACACAGCATCAATGGGACCAGATGGTGTCCCGGGCTGCGTCCTACATGAACTCCAAGAAGAGCTAAACCCAAACATAAAACTACTGTTCAATCTTAGCCTTACTACAGGATATGTACCCAAAGAGTGGCGTACAGCAACAGTGGTCCCTCTCCACAAAGGTGGTGCCTCAACGGATCCTGGAAACTATCGCCCCATAAGCCTGACTAGCTTGGTCTGCAAAGCAATGGAAAGGATCATCACGGACCTCATAAATAAAGATATTGGGGACCTACAGACACTGGATCCTACCCAGTTTGGCTTTGTTAAGGGCAGATCCTGCCTTTTAAACCTGGTCGATTTCTTTGAAACTGTCACCAAGGCCATTGATGAGGGGAAGGTGGTCCACACAGCCTACCTGGACCTCGCAAAAGCCTTCGATACAATACCCCACTCGGGCATTATAGATAAGCTCACCAGCTTAAATATAAACCCCTATGTCACTAGATGGGTTGCAAACTGGCTCAAGGACAGAACCTACATGGTTAGAATTGCTGGAGCCATGTCAGACTCCAAACCAGTTACAAGTGGCGTCCCACAAGGCTCAGTCCTGGGACCTCTCTTGTTCGGTATATATTTCTCGGCGGTACAGGCCAACACGAAAGGACTGTGGCTGACCAAGTTCGCAGATGACTGCAAACTGGGCGCCATAATCAACTCTCCAGCCGAGACAAGCATCCTCCAAAAGGGCCTCATAGAAACAGACAACTGGTGCCAGAGCCATGGCCTCAAGCTAAATGCCAAAAAGTGTATAGTCATCCCCTTTGGCAAAAACAAAGTGCCCACAAATTACCACATAGGTGGTAATCCATTAAGTACAGAAGTCATTAGGGACCTGGGGACCCAAGTTGATAGCAATCTCTCATTTGACAACCACGTGGCCAAAGTGGTTAGAAAAACATTTTATATAGCCCACCTAATCATGAAGGGATTCACATCTAGATCAGGGGAGGTCATCGTACCTCTTTACTCATCCCTCATCAGGCCCATAATTGAGTACAATGCCCCTTTTGGGATGTACCTTACCAGACACCTGCAGCAACTGGAAAGACCCCAAAAGTACCTCACCAAGAGGATCAAAGGGCTCAAATAGATGCCATATGCTGCCCGGTTAAAGAAACTCCAGCTCTACTCAGTGGCATACCGCCTGCTCAGAGGCGACCTATACCTGATATATAAAGCCATGTCCAACCCGGAATTAATGGACATGCTGCACCTCAGAAAATCCAAATCCCATCGAGCTACGTGCTCGAGAGACTTGAACCTCAGCACTGAAATAAATAGGACATGCTGGAGGGACAGATTCATAACCCAGAGGCTCCCTTCACTCTGGAATAAAATCCCAGTCCAGGTTAGGCAGAGTCCCACATTGACTCTCTTCAAGAGGAATCTTGATGAGTGGATGGGAGATCGTAGGTTTACCCCGGCCATCACGTCTGTGTCACTGTTAGACAGAGGCACAGTATACTAACCTCAAAAAAAGGCATAGCAAAATTAATTTGAAATGGGTGGCGAAAGCCAAACACACTCTGGCTAGGCTTATAAATGCCCTAGGGCAGATAGCCTAGTATGAACCTATGAACCTATAACCTAAGCAGTGGTCTAAAATTTACTACACTAGAGTAAAACAAAAAGATAAGTTGTTCAAAAGGAGGACAATGGAGACATTGATAGGTTTTCTAGCATCTATCTTTTGAACTGTTGGTAATGGGTGATCCCATGCGATATAAACTAAACTATGTTCTATGATGCTTTGTGGCTCATTTCCAGTGTTTTTCAGCCACATCGGTATCATAATGTTTGCACAATCCCCAGTGCAACAGTCTTGCCACAGTATTATGCCTTTCGGTATACAGTCCTTCTGCCACTAGCATGTCACAACCAGCAACGTGGTGTGCGACTGTTTCAACTCGGTTTTACAAAACTTGCATTAGTCCGTTTCTCCCACATGTTCAATGGACTTAGTGGGCTATGTACACACTGGTTTATCATCTTGGGCTGCCAATATTAACCTTTTCTCTCTTGGTTTGAAATTGCCTCTCAACTTTTCCTGTGTTTATTCCTAATCAACATGAGGTTCTACAGGAAGTTTTCTACACTTACAACTATATTTATGCTTTTTCCACATTTCTTGCCTTCTCATCTGGTACTCCACCTTATATTCTTTTTTTCTGGCACATCCAGCTGCTGCCTGATTTTCATCTACTTCTGGTTCGATTTCCATTCCTGCTTGACACCAATATGCATCTGCTAAATTAAAGCAGAGAAGTCATCTTAGATTAATTTTCCTCACGTTTCAAAACTTTACTACATTTTGGCCTTTATGAGGTCAGCAGAAATGGGTCGAATCCCACGGTTGCATATCTATACATGTAATCCATTTCAAGGAGGCTCATATTCCTTCTTCGGAACGGGGTATATATATAATCTTAGTATACACTGAATTTTACAAATTTGGTGAGCATGAAGGATCCTTCTTGTTTTCCTATATAATCTATCCAACATGTTTTGGGGCCAGTCAATCACTCCAAAACTAAGTTGGGTTATATGCCTGCAGGTAGCCCTCAGTCGGCCCGAGTATTTCTGCACCAGTTGCTATCACTCCAGGTCTGACATCAGGTTATCACGGGTATAAACAGGCAGCCAACGCCATTACGTCAGTTTTTCTTGCCCCAAATGTCAGGAGCCCCCCCAATAGGGAGCTAAGCTATGGTAGAAAAAAATCACTATCAGTAAAAAGTAAAATACCAATACCCCTGCAAAGGGTGAGAAGCACAGAGAGGACAGAGAAGGGGGCTGGAGGGAGGGAAACCAGGACTGAAACAGTGAATACACCAACATCTAGATTTAGGTCAGAGTGTACACAACTGTACTATGTTCCTAGTGTTTCACTGCTGCAGTCATCATACTTGGGTTGATTCCCAAAGCTGTAGAAAGGGTGGAGGCAGTCAAGAAGTGTTTGGGCTGGCTAGAATACCCTGCAGGACTGCAGTTGCAAAACCCGCCATGGATTTAGAAAATATAGGCAGGTGGCAATGCTTGCTGAATGTGTGTACAGAACTCCAGGTAGCAGCCTCCAGAATGTCCCTGGTAGTGACTCCCCTGAGGAATGCTGTAGAGGTAGAAGTTGCCCTAGTGGAATGTGTTCTGACCCCCTGAGCAGTTGATTTCCCATGGTGTTTGTAGCAGAAATGGATACTGTGTGCTATCCATTTGGTAATTGTCCATTTTGAAATGTCCTTGCCTTCTGCCCCTGGTGCAAAACTGAGTAATAACTGGTCAGATTTCCTGAAGGGCTTAGTCCTATCCAGGTAGAATCAGAGCCGTCTGTGCACGTCCAAGGAGTGCAGGATCCTTTCCCCTTTTTATTCTGAGGATTAGGAAAAAAGGTTGGCACATGGATAGATTGGTTGAGAGCCACAATGGACACCACTTTGGGCATAAAGAAAGGATTAGTCCTGAGGGAGACCCTGTCAAAATGAAAAATAATGAAGGATTCCACTGCCATAAGTGCTTGCAGCTCACTCTTCTCACTAAAGTGATGGTCAGGAGCAATACTGTTTTCCAAGAGAGGAATTTTAAGTCTGCTGAAGCTGAAGGCTCAAAAGGGGGTAGTGAGCTTTTCCAGTACAAAGTTAAGGTCCAAATCAGGGGTGGGTGCTCTCCTTGGTGACCCTAAGTTGTTTGCTCCTCTCAAGAACTGTATGACGAGAGGGTGAGAGAAGAGGGGCGGCTCAGTTGTAATGAGCCAAGATAGCAGAGGCATGAATCTCACTGGAGGAGAAGGAAAGACCTCTGTGGAGTAGCTCAACTAAGTAATCCAGGATTAGAGGTAGGGAGGGCAGAGTTGTGACCTCTCCTTTAGATTGAATCCAGGAGCAATACCTTTTCCACTTATCAGCATAGGATTCCCTTGTAATGGGAATTCTAGCTTCAAGAATAACATCCAGCACCTGCTTGCTTAGGCTGGTCCCTGGGGGAGAATTCAAGAAATAAGTCAGGTGCAAGATTTAGGGTTTGCAGTTGCGGATGCAAGATCTGTCCTCCCTGCTGAGTAAGCAGTGTCAGGCTCTGCGGTAGGTGCCAAGGTGGTACCGATGACAGGCTGCACAGGAGTGGTTACCAGTGCTGGCATGGCCAGTCTGGGGCAATCAGAATTGTCCTTTGTCTGTCCTGTCTTATCTTGAGCAATATCCTTGAGAGAAGGGGCAGAGGGGGAAATGCATAGCTTGAGAGGGTTACCCACTGGAAGGATAGGGCATCCACTTTCCAGGCCCTGCTGCGAGGTGCCCTGGTGCAGAATTAGCTGAGCTGGTGATTGCAGGGGGAGGCAGAGAGATCCACCTCTGTGTTCCTCATTTCTGAATCAGAAGGCTGAAGGGGCTGGGCTCTAATTGCCACTCGTATGGGTCTAGGAGATTTCTGCTTAAGTTGTCTGCCAGTGAGTTTTGTTTGACTGGCAGGACTTGAGCTTACAGATGGACCTGCATATCCCCATGGCTAACCTGCAGAGTGGGTAGAAGTGGGTTGCCCCCCTGCTTGTTGTTGTACCACATAACTGTGGTGTTGTCCGTTTTTATTAGCAGGGGTCCTGGTGAGAGAGTAGAGATCTGAAAGCTGTTAGGAGCGTGCTGAACAGCTAGCATCTCTTTTTGGTTGACATGCAGATGAATTTGACTTGGACTCCAGTGTCCCTGAATGCACTTGTCGTCCAGGTGAGCCCCCCAGGCATAGTCTGATGGGTCAGTGGTTAGGGTCTGGGCAGCATGGGGTTGAGTAAAAGGCAGTCCCCTGTTGTGGCTGCATGCTGTTGCCCTCCAAAGAAACTCTGTCCTTAGACAAGGTTATGATAGGAATGACAGTTTCCAGGTCCTCAGAATGTTGGCACCAAAACTATTTTAAGTACCACTGAAGTTTCCTCATATGCAGTCTGGCATATGGAATCAGTAGGATACAAAGCCATGAATTCTAAGGCCTGCAGGATTTCCCTTGCGCTTAGCTGGGTTCTGGTGGCCATTTGAAAGTAGTAGTCTGTCAGATAGGCTTGTTTTTTCTGGAGTAAGGAATGCCATCTGGGATGCAGTATCCAAATTTGCTCTCAGGAATACAATCTTTTGACTGGGGACTAGTTTTGACTTCTTTTTGTTGGTGTACCCCAGGGAGGTTAGAAGTTTTTTTTACAAATGTCAGGCGCTGCAACAGCATTTCCTGTCTGCCTGAAGCAGGCAGTCCAAGTACAAATAAATTTGAATTTTCTCTGTCTGCAGTAGGCAATGGCTGGAGCCAGACATTTTGTGAATACTCTGGGAGCAGTGGATAAGCCAAAGGGAAGTGCAGAGAAATGATAATCCATAGACCCTTCCCTGAATTGTAGATATTTCCTGCAATAGTTCCTGCTAGGGATGTGCACACAGGCTTCTTTAAGTCTAGGGTGGCTAGTCAGTCATCTTTGGTCAGCATAGGAAGAAGCTGCTGCAGGGTGAGCATTTTGAATTTTGTTACCACCAGGAAGGTGTTTAGAATGGAAAGAGCTAGGACTGGGTGCCAAGTGCCATCTTTTCTGGGTATCAGGAAAAGTCTGGAATAGAACCCCTGACCTATCTGTTCAGCAGGAACAGGTTGAATTGCCCTTAGAGAGCAGGGCATTAAACTTGGTTTTGTGCCTTGCCCACTGGTTTGGAGGAAGGTCTGGGAACCCTTTTGGGGGTGGCAGTGAGTGTAAGTAAACTTTGTACCCCTGGGACACAATGTTGGGAACCCATCGGTCTTTGGTGACTGAAGTCCAGTTTTTTGCATGATGAGCAAGTTTTCCTCCTAGGGGCACAAGCAGTTGGACAGAGGTGAGGAGTGGAGAAGAGAAGTCATTGTGACTTCTTTCCGTAAGGGAGTGGCTTAGCACTCCCTGTTTTTGAAGTGGAGGCACTCCATTGCTTAGATATCTGCATACCCTGAAACTGTAGTCTGGGGGGAGGGTCTGTTTCCCCTGGGTCTAGTTTGAGATTGCCTTGAGGGGGCTGGAAAGGACCAATGTTTCGAGAGGCAATGCCTACTGAATCTAGGAGACTGTACTTGCAATTAGTCTTTGACTGTCTGCATAGATTTAGCTTTTTCTTCCATCTTTGTAAGAACCTCTTCAGCTTTGGTGCCAAACAGACTGTCCTTGTCCAAAGGAGCGTCTAATAATTTTGATTTGACATGGTCTGACAAGGTCTGCTCCTTAAGCCAAGCATGCCTTCTCAGTACAGAACCAGTGACTGCTGCCCTGCAAGATACTTCTAGGGCATCAAAGCCACATTGCAAATTATGCTTGCTGAGACTGCTTGCAGAATGCATAAGCTGTTGTAATTCTTTATTTTCTGCACAGTCTGTAAAAGGTAGCTATATTCTTTGTTCAATAATATGTTGTTGGTACTTCAGCATGTGAAACTAGCAATTCAAAGCCGTAATGGCTTGAGTTCCACAGGTGTATACTTTCTTATACCTTCTGTCTAAAGCTCTGGAATCCCTGTCCGAAGGGGTGGGATTCTTAGCTGTAGTTGCTTTGACACCTTTAGGCCCCTGGGAGAGGAGCTCTGGGTCAGCATTAGAATTTTTGAAAAGGAATTTGAGTGTGTCAGGAGCTCTGTAGTACCAGTCTGGTTTCCTAGAAGCAGGAGGTAAGGTATCAGGAGTTAAAAAGGATTCCATAAAGACATCATCCACAACATCCAGGACTGGGGGTATTGCTAAAGGCCTATGTTGTGGCACAAAGACTTAAATGTAGTTTCACCAAAAGAAAAATCCTCTGGAGGAGAAGCAGTGGGAATGGCTTTGTCTGCATCTGAATCCTCTTAAGCAGATAAAGGCATGATCAGATACCTCAGTCGTCAGACTCTGTTAAAGCTGCTGGGGACAAGTCTCTCTCTAAGCAGGGGAAAGCCAACTTCCCCTAATCAACATAAGGTGTTCTGCCATTTTAATTATTTGATGCTGTGGCAAAGAAGCAGGTGCACTAGTTTGGGTCTTTTTTTTTTTTTTTTTAGGTGTAGCGTGTACTCTTGGCCTTAGAAACTCAGTAGTTTTAGACAGAGTTGAAGATGCGAAATAAGTCTGTGTCAAATAGCAGTAGTGCAAAGAACTTCCTCAGAAGCCAGCGCCTGCACAGCGGCTCCAGACCCATCCAAGGTGGAGACATCTGCAGGTTCTGTATTCGAAAAGTCTCATGGCATACCGGACTCCAAACGGTTCGCTGTAGAGGCCTGCAAATCCATTGAAGCAGGTATCAGGGGCTGCGAAAGCACCAGAGTACCAGCAAACTGGCGACTAGCTTAATGGAAGCATTGTCGGCAGTTTTGGACCTGTGAGGTCTGTCTTTATCCTTATGCTTTTTTTCGGAAGATCTGTAGTCGGATGGCTTACCAAAGCAATTACGGAATACGTAGATCAAGAACGAAAGTATTTAGTGACAATAAGGGCCCAATGACAAATAGTTAAGGCATCGAACAAGGCACTGAACAAGGCACAAAACCGACAGCAAGGTACATCGTAGTCTGGGCCTAAACAGGTGATGCCGTAAGAATGGAAATCTCGGTGTGGCACTTGCTTTCCACAGGCAAGGAAATTGTTAAAAAGTTTTCTGACATCTGTTGGAGCAAAAAAAAGGATCCCCAATGGGGTACTTCACTTTAGAAGACTTCAGGATAATTCAAATCATAAATGAAAATTCAGGTAGCGGCTAACCGGCACTAGTGCAAACTGCTTCTGCTTCAGGCTCCTCAGCAAGTAAGACTGGATTTAATGGCGTCTGCTTTCTGTTTTTATACCCCTGACGACCTTACGTCAGACCTGGAGCGACAGCAACCGACGCAGAAATACTAGGTCTCTGGTATTCGGGGCGACTGAGGGCTACCTGCAGGCAGATAACCCAAGTGTGAGGACTGCAACAATGAAACATTAACATCTTGGCATCTAAGCCTGTAGATAGAGAAATTATACCTTGGGCTAAATCAAAATGTTAAAATGTAAAGCTTTTTTAGTTTGGTGCCAGAAACAACTTTTAAAAATTGTTAACATTTTTATTTTCAATCTACCTTAGCTTAATTAAAAATAGGAACATGTAGCCAACAAGTGAAACAAGAAATACACCCTGGTAGATGTAAAACCTGTTCAGACTTATCCAAATAGCATGGGGACCAACAGATACATTACCAGTGGAAATTGATATCTTAAAACTGAAGTTAAAAATCAAGAGTACAAAACCAAATGAATATTAACAGGCAGAAAACTCCATTAAGTTCAAGTCACTCCACCTGCCTCTCCACCAATCAGGTAATCCCTGGTAATAAAGGAAAAAATAAAGTGAGGCCACTGAATGGGCTCACTTTTTAAAAGGCAGCAGAAAGAGGAAGAATGACTAGAACAGGACACCCATCATTTCTTATTACACAGCTCCTAAAGAAAGAGAAAAAGCAAGATATCCAAGGCAAAAGATGAATGGTCTGTGATGCAACTAAATGGCCACAACAGAATTTCCCACATGCAGTCAAGGCAAATTGGTAGCCTGCTGTTGTGACAAAGACGATTTACTTAATTTTCTTTTCAGGTCTAGAAGACCGATCAACAGTTTTGTTCTATGTAAAGTCAAAAATGGTGCCTCCTTCCCAGGGAAAAGCAGCAGAGAATGCCAATAAAGTCTTTTAAAAGTCACTTTTTTCACACTGAAACACTTGGCCAGCCCCAAAAGTAAAATTCTCCATGGAAAATCTTTTCTTCAAATACTTCTAAACAACTTTTAAACCAGCAGGAAAAACAGTAGTTATTTAAAAGTACAGTCTCATGAATGAATAATCACCCCAGCTTTACAATAGTTTTCCTGAACAGGAAAGTGCTAGTAAACACATTTTTTAAATGGAAGTTTTTACCCAAGGGGATCTTGCCTGCTCAAAGAAACACCACAGTCCTCAAAGGGCACAAAGGAGGATATTCTTCTGCAGCAGGAAAACTCTATAAAGTTAGGTTTGTGTACCAAGCTGTTCAGTCAGTTTGGCTCAAGCTTACTGTTTAGTCACGTGAAAAGTGCCCTGAAGCTTTGGAAGCTGGCCAACTGCTGTATCCTTGGCAGAATAGAAGTTATACAGCCAAGGCTACTGCAGCAGTGCTCAATATCAAACATCTGCACTCACTATCCCAAGTGTTTGCAGGGGACGAACCAGGTACGTAAACCCTAACTTATGCATCACAAACTGCAACATAAATGAGCAACAAAACCCTCCTCATGAACCTGCAACCCCCGCCCAAAACTGGTCGTACACTGAAAATGACGATAACAACTGTGCATGCACCTGCAAGAACACTCTACACAATGTGTGCAAGCTTATATTCTTTGCATGCTGTACTGTTTTATAGCTGTAGCAACACCAGAATTTATGGTTGCCACAAAACAAGGATTCATTAAGATGTTTGTCTGCTTTCACTGTGATCTGGTACACGAGTCCTCCACTGTGGATGCTGGTAAGTCTGTCAGTGAAACACATTAACAGCAACAAAAGATAGTGCAGGTAGTCTACAGTGCCACTGTCATGCATGGGTACTGCTGTGGGCATGTTACTCTCCCCCCCCCCCTTGCACAGACAGCTGTACTGCCCATGCAACCCACTCCTTAGTCGCACGCAGGCAGTGTTGGATAGAAATTGGCCAAAACAGCACTCTAGGTCATAACCTCACCCCCATCCCACCCTCTAGCAACAGTGGGCGTAGTCAGCTTTAATGAGCATGCACAGAGCAAAAAATAGCATACCAAAGACCGGCAACACCCTGGTTTCTGTCCACACTTGAGCTAAGCATCTCCACTGGAAATACATGACAGAAGCGCATAGCAGTCAAAGGGCACATGCTGATGCCATTGTACAGCTGATTTGTGAGCTGCATGTCAGACAGAGCTCTAATTTGGTTGCATCTGATGCCAGTGAGAGCCTGTACCCTCTAAATACCCGTGTGCTGTCACATACAAAAGGAAAGGACATTCATAAAGCCATTACTTGTTCACCTCCACTGGGGTAACACACAACATGACAGATGCGGGATGGTTTAAGTTCTGTAGTGCCATCCTCTAGACCTACTGCTAAGTGTGGAGGGCACCCCCATGCATTGTGCTGACTGCGGATTGTGCTAGTGACACTCCTTAAAAGCGGATGCCACAAAGGATGGGGATCTACACAGTCAGCACATGTTCCTACTGTGGGCACCCTGGACCGGTCAGAGAATCAGTGGGTCAATATTTGCATGGGTCATGTTTATACACTGTTTGAACCACCACTACTGCCCTACACAGTTTTCCAAGATCACCATAATCGCCAGGCCAGGATACAAAATGTACAGCCACATCAGCTTCCAGTACCTACAGGTATCCTCCATCACTGTGGCCCTCCCCACCATGCTGGGTAACACTTTCCGCATGGCAAATCTCTTGCTGCAGGTTTCCCAAGCATTCTGCATCATGCCACTACATGCATTTAAGCAAAAGGGATTTTTCATTCCTCCAAAACAAACACTTTCAGTGGAGTTTCTGGTCTGAGATAGGGCAGAGTTACCAACATTTCCTGCCATGGTTTGTGGGCTTTGCACGAGTGTGATAAGACATAGCTCTAAGGCATCTCCAACAAAATGTGTTGCATTTGATTTTATTCTATTCCAGTTGGATTAGCTTCATGTATGCAGAGCCTGTGCCCTTTAAACATGTACGCAATTTCTGCTGCTGATCTTCTGATATACACATTTTGATGTAGTGTTTAATGTGATGAATGCTTAGTAATGTGCTTGTCACTGTAGTGCTACTTTTTGATCTAGCTCTATACTGTGCATTACTGTGGTTATCACTATACCTCCTACTAAACCTATTTTTGACCTTGCATTCAAACTTTCTTATCTCTACTCCAATAGCCTATATTCACCTGAGCTGACTCACAGGTGGGTCCTTCCTTCATCTCTTGAAGATAGCTATCCATGTATTAATGTCATAGCCTTCATATAATATTTCAGTTTAATAGACAGTTTTCTTACCTTTCAGAGCCTGTGGTCACTACATCGCTCGCTGACCTTGAAATAGCAGATCTACCACAGGGAACACCTCTGCAAAAGTTTTTCATATAAATGTCATTGTGCAATGTAAGAAAGATTATTAAAAGTCTTGCTGTGTATTTACTTGAATTAAATACTTGCCTGCATTATGATGTAAAATGGCTGCGACCCCCCCCTCCCAAGGAGTAGTCCTTGTACTGTAAAAAACACTTAAGCTGGCCATAGTCCTCTTGAGCAACAGACTATATTGCATGCAGTTATTTCATCTCCCTCACCACTTCTCTATTCAATACATGAAGGAAAACCTTTACAAACTTCTACTGCTTCCTTATCAATTGCTTTGTCATGGGTTTAAACAGATTGCTCTCGGTAATAATTTCACCGAGGGTGGAAGTTTGTTACACCCAGTCTTTTTATGCTCTTGCTTGGCTCCCCTACCCTCAATTACCACCCACCCCACCTTACTCTGTTATACTTCCCATGTATAATTAACTCATGATGACCACACAACTTTAGAAACAGCCGTGTGAGGATAGCATTTTCATTTCCCCAACTGTCATGACCCCTCCCATACTGCTTTGCACCATGTCCTCTCCTACTCAGATCTCTCCCCACCTGTACCTCTGGTTTGTCCCTGCGCAAGTCTTCCTTTAATCCCAGCCACTCTCAAATATTACATCGGGTTTTAACATCTAATCTCTTCCTTCAGATAATTCCTCAGCCTTCTCCTTTTCTCTGCACTGCTTATGCCCTTCTACCCTTAAACTCTCTACACATACACAATTAAAAATCAGTAGTTTTTTTTGTTAATATCCTCCCCTACCATATTTTACACTGTTAGAATCGGACATTTATCATACTGTGGTGGTGGTGCTGTGGTAGTGTTGTCGCCTCACAGTAAGACGTTGTCCTGTTCGATTCTCAGCTAGAGCGTCTTCTGTGTGGAGACATGTGTGAATGGACGTACCTTCATTGAAGGTTGTGCGTCAGGGCTGGCAACACGGCACGTAAAAATCTACTGCCAATTATTAGCGGACCGGAGTTGCACTGTGGTGACCCTTAACCAGGAAAAGCCGAAAGACACAACAACAAGAATCAGGACATTTACCATCATGTGTATCAGTATTTCCCTCTACCTACCAATTTTACTTGACTCCTCCCCATTAATATCTACTAACCTATAGCTGCATCCCTCCACACTTCTCTCAGCAAACTAACACCGATCCATATATCCTTCCAAATCCCAAATACGCCAGTACAGCATTATACTCGCACATTCCATTGCCCATCACAAATCTCTCTCCCACTGTTACTTACCTACACTTACCAAACAATACTTAAACCAGACTACCAAAACACATTTCTCTACCATCTACCCAGCCTACTCCATATTAAATTACATCGCACTGAAAAAGACAAACACCACATGGTCCACCATTATCAAAAAATCATGTTTAACCTCATGCCCAAATACAAGGGGCTCTTCAACAGCCACATTGCTAATTGTACAATATTGTGAGGAGGGTGCATACCAGTCCCTGACTCACTAATTTAAAAGCAAGATCCAACCAAACCAGCCCCCATACATAAAATAGCAAGAGGCTGCCTCTCCATCTAGGACTCAATACTGCACAGTAAAAAATAGGAAGTCTCTAACAAAATCACAGAAGTTCATGCCTATACAACCCACTCCGCCACTGATCTCTTCATAACCATAGAAATATGGTCAAAAACAATAAAAGGTATAGCAATACTCCCACCAAGCTGTAATATACCAAGACTAGACGGACCGTACAGTTGTGTACACTTACCATAAATGTAGATGTTGGAGTGTATTCACTGTTGCAGTCATTACATTTGGGTTTTCTGCTTGCAGGTAGCCCTCAGCCGGCCTGATTATCAAAGTCTTGGGTCCTGCGTCAGTTGCAGTCTCTTCTTCCATGACATCAGGTAGTCAGAGGTATAAAACATGCAGCTAATGCCATTACATCAGTTTTAATTGCCCCAGATGTCAGGCGCCCCATAATGGGAAGCAATTATATACAAGATTACACCTCCAAACATAAGCAAATACACCAGAAAGCTTAAATGCAGTAAACTAGAAGAGAGGTATAGCAAATATAAGTCAGGGGGCTGGAGGGAGGGTAACCAGGACCGTAACAGTAAATACACTAACATCTACATTTATGTCAAGTGTACACAACTGTACAATGTTCTTAGTGTTTCACTGTTGCAGTCATTACATTTGGGTAGATTCCCAAAGCTAAGGAAGGGAGGATGCAATTAGAGAGCTTTATGACCAGCTATTAGGCCCTGCAAGACTGCAGTGGCAAAACCAGCTCTGGATTTAGAGAAAATAGGCAAGTGGTAATGCTTGGTGAAGGTATGAACAGAACTCCAGGTAGCAGCTTCTAGGATGTCCCTGGTAGGAACACCTCTGAGAAAGGCTGTTGAAGTAGATGCAGCCCTGGTGGAATGTGAGCCACCATTTTCCCTGGTGCTTATAGCAGAAATGAATGCAATGGCCTATCCATTTAGAAATGGTTTGCTTTGAAATGGCCTTCCCCTCTGCCCCTTGCAGCAAAGGTAACTAGCAGCTGTTCAGTTTGAGAGACTTAGTCCTGTCCAAACAAAATCTTAGTTGTCTGTGCACGTCCAGAGAGTGCAGTATTAGTTCTCCTTTGTTCTGTGGATTAGAAAAGAAGGTTGGCAAATGAATGGACTGATTAAGGGCCATGCTGGATACCACCCTTGGGCATAAAGGAAGGATTGTCCCTGAGGGACACCCTGTCTGCAATGATGATGAAGGGTTCCCACTGCCATAAGGGCCTGTAATTCAGACACTCTTCTTGCTGAAGTGATGGCTAGAAGGAAGGCCGTTTTCCAAGAAAGGAATTTCAACTGTGTAGTTGCAGCTGGCTCAGAGGAGAGGTAGAGTGAGCTTTTCCAATACAAAGTTTAAGTCCCAGGCTGAAGTAGGGGGCTCTCCTGGGTGGTCTTAAACTTTTGGCCCCTCTGAGGAATTGTTTCAGCAGGGGGTGAGGGGTGGCTCCGAATTATAATGTGCTGAAATGGCAGAGGCATGAATTTTAATAGAAGGGAAGGAAAGGAACTTGTGAAGCATCTCTGTTAAATAATAAAAAATATGCGGTAAACTGGGCACTGCTGTGCCCATCCCCAGAGTTTGGCTCCAGGAACAGAATATTTTCCACCTTTCAGCATAGGATTTTCTAGTACTAGGCCTCCTTGCCTCCAGAATGACATCCAGCACTTGCTTACTGAGGGATGGTAATGGAGAGCTCAGGTAATTAGCCAGGCTGCAATGGTTCAGGGTTTGAAGCTGGGGATGCAGAATCTGGCCCTCCTGCTGGGACAGCAGGGAAGGGGTCGGAAGCAGGTGCCATGGTTCCAGCAGTGAAACACTGCGCAAGAGGGGGTACCAGTGTTGGCATGGCCAGTCTGGTGAAATGAGTATTGTCCTTGGTTTGTCCCATTTTGATCTTTAGTAGAACTTTGGAGAGGAGAGGCAGAGGGGTAAAGGCATAAACTGAGAGGTCTTCCCAGGTGAAGGACAGGGCATCCACTTTCCAAGCTTGTCTGTGGGGAGTCCTTGTGCAGAATTTGCCCAACTCGTAGTTCTGAGGGGAGCAAACAGGTCTCTCTCTTGGCTCACCCATTTGTCAACATGTTGAATATCTTTGGTTCCAGTTTCCACTCGTGTGGGTCCATGATATTTCTGCTTGGGTGATCTGCCATTGAGTTTAGCTTGCCTGGAAGGAATTGAGCCTGTAGGTGCACTGGGTAGCTCAAGACCGTGTTCCACAGAGCCATGGCTAGTCTGCAGAGGGGGTATGAGTGGGTTCCCCCCCTGTTTATGTGCCACATAACAGTGGTGTTGTCTGTTTTTACCAATAATTGTCCTGGAAGGATGTGGTCCTTGAAGGCTGTCAGGGCATTCTGTACAGCTAACATTTCTAATCGATATGCAGGTGCATTTGACTCTGGTTCCATTTGCCCTAAATGCACTGCCCTGCCAAGTGAGCCCCCCACGCGTAGTCTGATGAGTCTGTTAGGGTTTGGGTGGTGGGTGGCAGGGGGTAGAGTGAAAAGCAGTCCCTTGAGGTAGCAAGCCTCTGCCCACCAAAGGAATTCTGTCTTTATACAACGGATGATAGGAATCACCGATTCCAGATCGTGAGAATGTTGACACCATAGGCTTTTTAGATACCATTGTAGTTTCCTCGTATGCAGTCTTGCATATGTAATTAGTACGATGCAAGAGGCCATGAACCCCAGAGCTTGCAATATTTTCCTTGCAGTTAACTGGGTCTTTGTGGCCAGTAATATGAAGGTTGTCAGATATACTTGTTTCTCTGGCGTGAGGTAGGCCATCTGGGAAGTTGTATTCAAGCTTGCTCCCAGGAATACAATTTGTTGTCAGGGTACTAGAGGAGATTTCTTTTCGTTTATGGTGTACCCAAGTGAGGTTAGCAGTTTCTTTGCAAATGCCAGATGATCTAATAGTATTTCCTGGCTTTCTGCCCAAATTAGACAATCCTCCAGATATGGGTATATTCGAGTATTTCTTTGCCTGCAAAATGCAATGACTGGAGTTAGACATTTTCTGAATACCATGGGTGCAGTAGATAAGCCAAAGGGCAGTGCAGAGATTTGATAGTGCATGTAGCCTGCTCTGAAGCGTAGGTATTTTCTGCAAGAATACCTTATTGGGATGTGCAAGTAAGCTTCCTTTAAATCCAATGTTGCCAACCAGGCATTTTTGCCCAGCATGGGAAGCAGCTGGTGAAGAGTTAGCATTTTGAACTTTGGAATGACCAAAAAGGTGTTTAGGATAGGATGCCAGGAGTTGTCTTTTCAGAGTACCAGGAAAAGTCTGAAGTAAAAACCTTGTCCCCATTCTTCTACTGGGACAGGCTGAATAGCCTTGATACTTAGAGAACCTGCTGTTGAGCCTCTGCCCACTGATTTGGCGGTAGATCTGGCCAACCTTTCGGGGTTGATAAGGTGTGGAAGTGGAATCTGTATCCTTGGAAACAATATTTAAAACCCATTTGTCTTTGGTAATGAGTTCACAGTTTTTGCATGCAGGGCGAGCTTTCCCCCTAAAGGCGCGGTCAGTTGAGCAGGGCTTGGAAGGTTTAAGGTCAAGTCATTGTGACAGTTTACCATAAGAGGGTGTCTTACTACTACCAGCTTTGGAAGTGGGAGCCCCCCCCCCATTGCTTAGGTCTGTGAGTACCTTGAGACTGTGGCCTAGGTGGTCTGCTGTTCCTGGATTTGGACTGAGAAGGCCTGGAAGAGACAGGAAAGGACCAATTCTTAAAATGCCAATGCCTACTAAATCTGGGAGACTGCACTTGCAGGAAATCTTTAACAGTTTGCATAGATTTAGCTTTTTCCTCCATCTTTTTAAGAACTTCTTCTGCTTTGCTGCCAAACGGGCGGTCCTGGTTTACGGGAACATACACTAATTTGGCTTTAACATTATCTGGCAGAGTTTGCTCCTTAAGCCAAGCATGCCTTCTAAGAACAGACCCAGTAACAGCAGCCCTACAAGATGCCTCTAAGGAGTCAAAGCCGCATTGCAAAATATGTTTACCAACTTGTTCAGCAGTGTGATGATTGGGGAGAGATGGGCGAAGGCTGCCAGCCTAGTCAAATAGAATTTGATACACAATTCTATTAATTGTATAAATAAATGTCAAATACAGGCTTGTGTTTTTTAAATGTAAGAAAACACTGTAAAATGTGAACTTTGTTGCAACATTGCCATCTGCTGTAAGGCAAAACCAAGCCAAGTAATTCAAATGTGAAGTTGAAAAGATCTTATGAATCTCTTTAATGTTTTACAATTCGGCTTCAATGTGGCTGGATGAAGGTTTCATGCCCATTGCTTTAAGGCTAAAGTTTTATGACCAGAATTTAGACGTGGAAGGTGCTTTATTGCTCTAGTTTCTGTTAGAATATACATGTGAAATGTCTTCTGCTGTTGTAAGTTTCTGTGCAGGTGTTAGATTGCTAAATAATGCAGTTTAGCTGGGAAAACCTAAGTGTCAAAAATGGTGTAATTTGGGAAGGGCCTTAGAGACATGTTTGTTAGTAATGTTTAAATACTATTTCTCAAGAGACTGGAAGCATTTTGACTTTGGATATCCAACTTACCAGCACTCTACCTTATGCTCACATGCAAGTTTTAGCACTGTGATTTCTTGTACGAATAGTTAAAGCTAGTAAAGATTAATTAGGTATTTTTCTTTGAAAAATCAGACCTGTCCTACTGTATTATTTTAAGTTTCTGTGTGATCTCTGAACTCTTAGATATCCCTGTGGTGTAGTAGTTTTGTCTTGTGTTTTATTTAATTATTAAATATTTTTAAAACCTTCCACCTGTGGCTGATTTGTGTAGAGATGAGCTCTAGAGTACACTGCATATTTAGAGAGGTTATTGTAATAGGCCACTCTAAAGTAAGCCTTGACTGTTATAGTCATACTACCATTGGATATTAATATTGCACAGTAATAATTGTATACTATTTTAAGGGTCTTTTAATAGCTATTAACTGGCTGGTGGCAGTATTTACTACTGTATAGTCTGGGTAAAGGGCCACAGTTGGAGAATCTAAGTCGGCCTTTCCCAAGAGTGTCATGAAATTGTAGAAATACTTCTCTCAAAGTGTGTGTGTTGTGTCGGCTACTTGGCAGGGACACAAAGCACTGGCTGGAGAGACAGGGTACTGGAGGTTTTAGCTTGCCCGGTTAGGCTGAGACCTGGACCCTATAAGTGTGCCAGTGAGAAGTCTTATTGGGGACCTGGTGAGCAACCAGCCCCAGACTGACCGATCTTTGTGTGCATTTAAGGGAAATTGTACTTTACTGTGTGTATTAGTTATCCTTTCCTCTTCTATGAGACAACCTTCCTTGGTGTTAGTGGTGAGGATTGAGGTTCCTTGATTGCTGGGCCAGGGCACGGTAGTCACAAGCAGAATGCATTAAATCCTGAAATTCTTTACTTTCAGCAGTCAGGAATCAACATCAATTTCTGTTTAAGTAATTCAATAAGATGCTGCTGGTAAACTGCCAGTTTCATATGTTAAAGGCCCTAATGGCCAAAGTAGCAGAATTGTATACCTTCTTAACCCATCTGTCCAGGGCCCTGGAATCTCCATCAGAGGGAGTAGGATTTTTGGATGTAGTAGCCTTAATGCCTTTGGGTCCCTGTGAAATAGTCTCTGGGTCCGCAGTAGGATTCTTAGAGAGGAAATTGTGGGAATCGGGTACTCTAATACCCATCATGTTTCCTGGGAGCCCGGGTAAGGTGTCTGGGGCCAGGCTAGAGTCCAAGAAGGCATCTACAATGTCCAGTACAGGGGGGATAGCTAAAGGCCATTGTTGAGGCAGGAGTAAGAATTCCCCAAGCCTCTTTTTTTGAATCAAAGTAATCCTGGCTTTCCCAGCAGAAATGCTCCCTAAGAGTGTGCAAGGCTTCACCAAAAGAGAAATCTTCTGGAGGGAAGCAGAGGGAATGGGGGTCCACTGTAAAATAATCCTCATAGGTAGATATGGGCAAATCCTGGTCATCAGAAGAAACAGAAATTTCAGAACCCTGATCAGAAGGAAAAAAAAAAAAAAATCGGTTTTAGGTCTCTTAGAAGGAGAAGGGTGGCTGGCTTCCCCTAAACAGAGCAATAAGGTATTCAGCCATTCTTATTTGTTTTTTAGCCATATGGGCCTGACCATGCGGTTTCGACATCGGTTTTCTAGGTGTGGATAGAGTCTTAGGCCTTTAAGATAGCGTCCGTTTGATATGCAAGTCAGTAGGCCCAAATACACCCTCAGAAGCCTGTGCCTGCACAGCAGCTCCAGACCCATCCAAGGGTAGAGACATCCGCAGGTTCCATAGTCAAAGAAACATCTCGCGGCATAAAAGACTCCAAATGGGTCTCAGTAGAGGCTTGCGAATCTGAAGTAGCAGGTATCAGGGGCTGCGAAAGCACCTCACCGAGTACCAGTGAACTGGCACCTAGCTTAATGGAAGTGTCATCAGCAGCTTTGGACTATGCGGTCTGTCATTATCTGAACATTTTTTTGGAATGGTCGGTAGTCAGATGGCTTACCAAAGCCATTTCAGGATAATTGAACAGAGTACCAAAAAAGTTAAATGTGAAAATGAACAGACGACGAATAGTACGAGAATTGAATAAGGCACAAAACAAACAGCAAGGGACGTCGTGGTCTGGGCCTAAGCAAGGAATGTAGTATGAATGAAAATCTTTGAGGCATTTGCTTTCCACAAGAAATACAATTGTTAGCTTTTACTGACTGTTTAGAGCAAGAAAAGGGATCCCCAAAGGGATACTTAGCTTTTTAGAAGCCTTTGGTTCTCAAACTCAAAAACGAAAATTTCAGGAGTTGGCTGACCAGCACTTGCTAACTGCTTTGGGCACCGCACAGCAAGAAAGACTGATGTAATGGCGTTGGCTGCATGCTTTATACCCCTGACTACCTGACATCATGGAAGAAGAGACAGCAACTGATGCAGGACCCAAGACTTGGATAAATCAGGCCGGCTGAGAGCTACCTGCAAGCAGATAACCCAAATGTAATGACTGCAACAGTGAAAAATGAAGAACGTCCAGCAATAGTGCAAGTGGGGTTGCTGTAAATGTTTTAGATCTCTCCACTTATCAATAGACTACACCCACTTTCAGCAACACTAAACTTCGTTGCATTCAAATGGAACACTCGCAAATATCTGAGCATAGGCTTAAACAAACCACCTGGAAGCGAGTCTCTCCTGGATCTCTGCTAACAAAGACTGGAAACCATCTTGCTAGATGTTAAAAGACTGGCAAAAGGTAGCCCTGGAAAACCATTTAATTCAGATGTAGGACTTCTCTCAATTGATCAAGATTCTAACTAGAATTAACAAGCCCAAAAAAATAAATAAAACAAAAACTACTCACTTCTATGGAGTATTTTAACAACCAAAAGTAATCACCAACAGGAAAAACAGACTCCAACTCTGAAAGAATTGATAAATACTGCAATAGTAGAGTCATTTAGAACGTCTTGTAATCAAGATGAGAAAAATAAGTTACGTCTTACCATAATATTCCATCTGTGATGTTGATCCTCGTTCAGTGATCACGCATGGGGTTTCGGTTCCTACCTCGGAACAGAGCTGGCCATTTTCCAAGCTCGCGTCAGCCACAAACTCTAGAGCTAAACTTACTCATAATTCCCCTCTCCCAGTTACCTCAGATTGAGTTTGCAAGTCAAAAGAAGGTAGAGGCTACCTTTGGTCAACTGACCTATCTGAATCGGAAGGCGAGATCCACTATAAGCCTCAGGAGGGGGATGGAGGGAGGGTCGTAATGACTGAACAAGGATCAACATCACAGATGGAACGTTATGGTAAGACAACTTATCTGATGATGTTAATCCTCGTTCATTCCTTACGCATGGGACAGAGTCCCCAGCTACCTTATTTCTTGGGAGGCCCTCATGGAAGGACATTCCTGAGCACGATAGAACCAAATGATGCTCTTCCCCTGTAAGCCAGATGTAATTTGTAATGGCTGATGAAGGTATGTGGTCTAGCCCAAGTAGCAGCTGCACAAATGTCATGTAAAGAAGCACTAGCATGGAAAGCACCTGAGGTTGCTACAAACCGAATAGAATGAGCCTTGACAGTGGTAGTTAACTGAACATTATGCTTGCCATACATAAAGGTCATGCAGTCTTTCAACCACTTAGCCAATGTGACCTTGGAAACAGCACATCCTAATCTAAGTCCAGAGAAGGCCAAAAAAGCTGATCCGACTTACAAGAAACATTAGTTCTGTCCAAGTAGAAACATAGTTGTCTGTGAATGTCTAGGGTATGTAGGCAATACTCTCCTGTGTTTGAATGATCGGGAATGAAAACTAGCAATTCAATGGTTTGGTTAATGGACGTCAGAAATCACTTTGGGCAAAAAGGTAGGATTAGTTCTCAGTGACTCACTGTCCTTATGAAAGGTCAGATATGGCTTCTTGATGCACAAGGCTTGAAGTTCGGAGATACGTCTGGCAGAAGTAATGGCAACTAAGAATAAAAAGTCTTCCAGGACAAGTATTTGAAGTTGCAAGAAGCTGGTTCAAAGGGGGACGTTGTCAAAGCTTGTAAGACTAAAGCCAAATCCCATGGTTGAGTGGGTTCTCTAAAAGGAGGTTTTAGATGAAAAACGCCTTTTATGAAGGTCCTGCATAATTTGAGACATGAGAGAGGAATCCTGGACCCCACTGTGGAAATTAGAAATGGTGGCCAAGTGAACTCTGATTGTGGAAGCAGAAAGACCAGACTGGAATAAATCACACGGGTATTCTGGCACTACGAGCATTGGTGCTGAGAAAGGATCTATTGTTTTTTCTTTTAGCCAGACAGTAAACCTCTTCCACTTGCGGAGGTATGTATTTCTGGTAGACGGCTTAGGAGATGCTATGAGAATGTCACGTACAGGTAAGGATAGATCATTCTGCCTGGCAATCACTGGAAGTGGACGAGCAAAGCTGTGAGCTTTAGGCTGTTTAGGTCGGGGTGAATCAGGTTCTGCAGATGGGAGATAAAGTCTGGGGTTGGATCGAGAGTCCACAGCTGATCTAGCAGGTGAGGCCACAGGAAGGGGAACCAAATTTGACTATGCCAAAATGGCGCTATGAGGATTAATTTGCTCTTCTACTGGCGGGCTTTCTTCAGGACCTGGGGAAGAGGAGGAAATGCATAAAGTAGACCCAAGGGCCAATCGTGGACTAGTGTGTCCCTGGGTGACTGTCCCTGAGGGGGAATCAGGGTGAAAAAATTGGTGCATTTGTAGTTGGTTGAGGAAGCAAAGAGTTCACAGCAAGGAAGATCCCAACGGTTAACAATCTCTGTCGCTATCAAGGGATTCAGGGACCACTCGTGAGGTTGAAGAATGCACCTGCTGAGTCTGTCTGCTATCACGTTGGAACTCCCAGGAATGTGTGTTGCTAGAAAAAAGTGATTTGTAGCCATCGCCCATTGCTATAATCTCATGGCCTCCCGGCAAAGGGGATAAGACTTTGTTCCACCTTGTTTGGTGATGTACCAGACCACCGCCATGTTGTCTGACTGAATCGCAATGGTCCCAGACAGCAACAGGGGATGAAATTCTTGCAACGCCAGAAGCACAGCCCTCAACTCCAGAACATTTATATGCAGATGGACCTCCATTGCGTACCTTGGACAATCTTTCCCTGAAATAAGCCCCTCCCATCAGGGAGGCGTCCGTGGTCACTGTGGCCGTGGGCTGTTGGAGGGAGAAGGTACGTGACCATTGAAGCGGATTCCCAGACAACCACCAATTTAGTTTCTGCTTGTACCCGTGAGTTAACCGAATCTCGGCTGAAGGAAGGAGCTGAAAAGGGTACCACTGAGTGAGCAGTAACCACTGTAGAAGCCTCATGTGAAACCTGGCCAGGGGAACAATTGCAATGGAGGCTGCCATGGAACCCAACAGCTATAGAATCAAGTGAGCTGAGGATTTCTCCTTTGAGAGGATGGGAGCCAATTGTTGTCTCACTCTTTGAATTCTGTGCTCCGGAATGGATACTCTGCAGTTTTGTGTGTTCAGACGGACCCCTATGAACTCTGTGGATTGAGACTGGGTGAGATTGGATTTTTGCCAATTTATGGTTATGCCTAGCCTTTCTGCGGTGTGAAGAGAGAAAGCCACGGCTTTTTCTTATAGATGACTGGTGGAGGCGGTGATGAGCCAGTCATCCAAGTATGGAAAAACCTGGAATCCCTGTAGTCGTAAGAACTCCGACGACTGCCATGCACTTTGTGAACACTCTGGGGGTTGTAGAGAGTCCGAAGGGCAGTACTCTGAACTGATAACTGGCTCCCGCATGGAAGCGAAGGAATCTCCCAGACTGTTTGTGCACTTTTAATGTGGTAGTATGCGTCTTGAAGATCTACAGAGCACATCCAATAGTCTTTTTCCAAAATTGGGAGGATAGACTGTATAGTGATCATCCGGAATTTCTGTACCTTTACAAATTTAACACTGAAATCGTAAACTGATCTCCAGTCCCCAGTCTTTTTTGGCACCAAAAATAGTCTTTAGTAGAATCCGGATCCTATCTGATCTGGTGAGACTGTTTGGATGACTCTCTTGCTTAGCAGCTTTGCAAACTCCAATGCTGCCTGTACCATTTCCTTAAGGTGGCAGGATAAAGATAGAATGGGATATGGTAACCTCTGGTTATCTTTTATACCCAAGAATCAGTTGTGATGGTTAGCCAGACAGAAGGGTACAAAGAGAAACGACCCACAGCCACTTCCAGAGAAAAGCAGTTGGTAGGGTTGGCCAGTGAAACAATCCCTGGAACCCTGGTTAAAGGATGTCTTCCCTGAGAATTTCCCCCTCTGCCTCTAGGGGGGGGGATCTGCCTGTGTCATAGAAGGGGGCTTGAGATTTTTTTGTGCCATATCTTCCCACTCTTTTGGCTTCTGGAGAAAGCCCATTGAGGGGGAGAGTAACTGACACCCATGGCAGAAAGGGTCTTACAGTCTTGTTCACATCTAGCCAGGGTGTTTTTAACTTTGGGACCAAACAATTGGAGTAGTATAAATTTAGTTAAGGAGTTTGTTTTTGTAGTCTGATGAAGGGGTTGTATCCCTGAAAGCGCTTACTCAATGAAGTCTACAGCCGTGGTACAGCATGTGCGTTCTCTCTTCTCAGAACAATGCCTGCACACACTGCTCTAGCTGCTCCTTCTGATGCGTGAGAAATGAGACGCATGGAGGAGTTAGAAATAGATTCAATGGTGGCCAATTGAGAGGCCACTTTGTCACAGACCTCAAATCAGACACAGCACCAGCAAAAGTTTGAGAGCTCAGAGATTAAGTCTCTCTGAAGCCTGGTAAAATGTGCCATATAGTTAAGAGCCCTGATTGCAAAGGTCCCTGATGCAAAGGTACACTTCCCAATTCTGTCCAGAGTCTGAGACACTCTGTTGGGTGGATGAACAGACTGGCTTTGTCAGCCAGGTCCTTTTTATAGTTGTAGCCGCCACCACCAAGGCATCTACCAGAAGACCTTTGGACCAATGGACAAAATGTTATCTGGCCTCCGGGGAACGGCCTCAACTGTCAGGAGCCTTCCATGCATGCTGGCA
Organism: Protopterus annectens; assembly: GCF_019279795.1. NCBI lineage: Eukaryota > Metazoa > Chordata > Ceratodontiformes > Protopteridae > Protopterus > Protopterus annectens. The sequence continues at coordinate 957,945,339 of NC_056728.1, forward strand.
GGTGGAGTAACCCAGGAGATAGAACACAGACTCACCTCTCTGTTTCAGGATCTTTAGGATATCTCTGAAGGATACCTCAGAGGGTGACCCTAGGACCCTTCCCCATCATCCAAGTCTGTCTCTTCGGTGACAGACTCCTCAGTGGAGTCCATGCGTTTCCTCTTACACGAATACTTCTGATGAACTTTCTCAGAGGGAGGAACTGGGAAAGACAGCTCAATGGGGGCCTCCTGTGGAGTTAAGTCCTGAGGCTCTCGTGCCCGGTGTTCTTGTGTAAAAAAAATCGGAGGCACTGACAGTATAGAACTGAGTCCCTGGATGGCAGAATCCTGGATAGTGGCAAGATAATCCTGCCATAAAAGGCGACTGAGGCTCCTTAGTGAGAGCCAAAAGGGGAACCGCAGGTGAAGACTGTGCTATAGTAAGGACTGCTCTGATGAAGAATGGTCACCTCCCGGGGAAGTACAGGTCCTGGGAGGAAGAATACCTCTAGCCAGAAACAACTGATCCACAAGATGCAGCACATCGTGTTCAGAGAAGCTTCTAGTGGCTCTCACAGACATAGTGGAGAGAGAGAATCGGGTCTATCCAAAGTCGGAACAAGTTCAGTGCCCACAATAGTGGGAGTTTGTACCAATGGCAGGTGCTGAGCAAGTAGTCAGCACTGAATCGATGGTCTGAACACACCTATCGGCCGACAAAACTGCATGGACTGTACTGTCAGAAGCCTCTCTGTTCCACTACTCTGTGCTGAAAAGTAGATGGAAAACTAGGCTAGCCAAATCCATACTGGAAAGCTTAGTTTTTTTGGGTCTCTGTTCCATAGGACCTCCAGCCAGAGAGGATGGAAGAGACTTAGATTTTTTTTATAATCAATCATCAGGATGAGACCTCCGTCCCAGCAATAACCTCTGAAAAGGAAGATTTAAGTAGCCCCTTTAAAATCAACTTATTCTTTCTTTCAATGACAGACCTATTAGTGAAATTCTTACAAATCCCATAAGACGGGTCAACTGTTAAATGAGGCACACCCAAACAATTAACACAAAGAAAGCGCATCAGTGACCGGCAATTTATGGCCACATTCCACACATCTTTTAAAACCTGGACTGCCTTTATCTGTCATAGTAAAAAAAGGGAAAGAAGAGTTACCAAAAGGGAATTACCTGAAAGTAAAGCCCAGAAAGATTTACCAACGATGGTAAAGGGAAAGAAAAAAACAAAATAAGAGAAGTTAAGAGATAACTAAATAACTACTTTTTTTCCTCAAAAAAAGTTTAGTCAAATTTTTTAAAAGATCAAACGTGTACTTAGCTCAAAGAGAAGTAGCCTGATGGAATTATGGGCAAGAGTTTAGCTCAAGAGTTTGTGAGTATCATCATCAGATCCAGAATTACTACTACTTACACCAACAGAATGTTTATTTAGCAGTTCTTTAAATTTCAAACAGTCACCGATAGTCGGTAACAAAGACTTTCATGAATATTGAGTTTTTGATATATGGTGGATACCTCTGTAAATAAATGCTTTTGCTGCGTTTTGATATTTTTCATTAATCAATTAATATACATCTTGTTTTATCTTATTTTTAAAATTTTAATAAAATATTTGATGAAGTCTGAATCTAAAGAATCCATTATAGACGGACTTCTAACATTTACCCCCAACAATGTTGCCACAAGTGGCACCCTGCCAGATAGCCTAAGCCAAGCTACATACTCAGACACCCCAAGCATACCCAAAAGGTTCACAACTATAACAGTCAAATCTCAGTAACTTCAATAAAGAAACATAATTCCAGCCTGCTCCAGATGATAGCTCAGGTGTCCAGATTTTTCACAGAATGCCTTGATTTTTGGTCGGATTCTCATAGAATGTGGGGTTTTCAGGAAAATCACTGATTAAAGTCACCGAACAATGAAAACACGAGTTTCACACTTTCTATCCTTCCAAAAATGCTTCCCCAACACAAAATCTGTTAATATTTTAAATATTGTTACATACTTGGTTGCTATAGGTTTATACTTTGGGCCTTTTTCCATTCTTTCAGGTTTTGCCTAGATTTCTTGCACCAAGAGGTTGAGATATACTCCAGATCAACTGGGCTTCACTTAAACTGTTCCCCTTGATGAGGCAGTATACATTTAATGCAATGTTTCCAGACATCCTGTCTCAACGAGCACCACCAAGAACCCAAGAGTGTGAAACAAAACAGCTCCTTGAATTAAAAAAAAAAAAAAAAAAAAAGCAATTCATTCAGCTTCAAGATAAAGCCTGGAATTTGTGGCACTACAGCAAGTCTCAAAGATCCCTGCAGGAACTAAAGTATACAATGTATAAAACAGAACAAAAAAAATTACAGCAACACCCAAAACTCGTGCAAACAAAAAAAAAAAAAAAATCAAATCTACAAAATAGATATATATTGTCCAGTCCAAACAAAACACTTAAAGTAATACTTTGGGAGTTGACTCTTATTTTAAAAAAAGACAGTTACCTCCCTTTACAAATTAAAGCTGCTACAAAATCCATCCATTCACTGAAGCCACAACAGACCTTCACACTTATTCCAATGTCAATAAAAAAACTTCTCACCCTTACTAGGACTTCAGCCCCTGACCAATTTCCATCAGAATATCCCAAAGTCACTGCAAATAAAATCAAGACAAGATATGTATGGCTATTAAACCACCAATTATCTATGAAAAATATGCCCAACTTAATGAAAAATAATACTATACAATACCCCCTCCATAAATCTATTCGCAACTTAGTGCATATTTCTTCTAATAACCTCATCTCTCCCTCACACGTCTTCAGACCCAGTCATTGCCCTAAGATTCACAGATACAGGTCACAATTGAAATTCAGGTCCAACCTCAGCGCTATTTCTGGATCAAAGACATTCGACAAAGTCAAATTCTCCAAACTCTTCACAACAGCCATCACCCTCGTGTAACTAGCTTTTTAGTTACCCAAGAAGATCCTAAACAATGAAATGGCACAATTTCTCCCAGCTTTCTTTCCTTTACCTGGAGTCAAACAAGGCTCCGTACTAGAACCACTACTGTTAAAACTAATCAACAACCTAAAACGCAGCCAGAGGCCACCATAGTACAATATGCCAATGACTCAATTGTCAAACACTCTACCACAAGCCCTTCTCATCCACAGAAGCTTTGCTCAATAACTCAACTCCTCCTGAAGAAAAATTGTACTGCTCTTCAATCGAAACTCTCTCTCTCCTCCCAAAAAAACTACCTTTAATATATTGTCATACAACAAGACCAATATAGAACTGGCATCCCACAAACAGACACTTCTATATTCTCAACCCTACTATATGCATGCACCCTATGCCAACTAATCTCAACTAATCCCAACCAGGCAAACTAGAACAAAGCTATAACAGTAGCATCACTGCCTTTCTCTAAAATAACCAAACTGGCTCAACCTAATTCTGTATTACACTTACAAATTACAACCTTCAAACTACTGTACGACCTTAAAAAATTCCCCATCAATTCAGTCAATCATTCAAACTTGCACTTTTAAGAGACCTCAATGCTCCAGTGACATTGTTGCTCTCCATAAATTAAACCTGAACAATGCAGGATACTCTCCAAATTAAAAACACATTGTTAGTAGCTGAACACCATCCACTCTAACAGTCTACAATCTGAAAGGCTTTAAATGCCAACTAAAGCAACACCTGATAAATGTCTCTGCACCTGTACAACCCCTGGTTAAATTGGCAATATAGCTATGAATCTGTGCCAAAACTCTCTGCTGCACAAATCTCAATGTATTACTATCACAACTGCACAGTTCTCTACCAGCTCATCTCCTTTAATCTTCCTTGTGCCTCCTCCCCTCCTTTCTTTCCTTGGGGGTGCTCTTTCGTACTTCCAAATGTCCTACATTTTGAACAAGTCTTTATAGTAATGAATATTCTTAAGTAAAACGTGGGAAGCTATGCAAACTGATGCTACAGTGAGGTATATGCAGTGTTGTATTTAAAAAAAAAATGTATTCATATACAACCAGTTTAACCATTTTAATCAAACTGGTTTGAAATGATGAAACTGATGTCAAGGATGTCCGAATAATGGAACAATGCAAATGATTTCCATGATATCTGTACAATGGAGCTTTTCCCCCTGGGCCCCACTTAAAAAGAACACTTAATTGGAATTTCCTGATAAAGGAACACCAGTAAAAATAAACGTTCCAGAGTAAAATCATCTTGTAGTAATCTCTGATACAAGTTGAATGTGTGCACTACCAAAGTGTTTCACTGACACAATGTACATTATATTCTGTGCATTGCAGACCACTTTGGCAGTTCACGGAGTAGAATCCATTACATTAACTATACTTTACGTTTGTTAGGTTTGTTTTCAGGTGAAGCACAAAAAAAAAAAAAAAAAGCATTGTATCTTTATTATTCTTGAGGATTTTCTGCCTGGGACTACGCTGAAATGGGGCTCTCAGCCCAGCTAAGCAAAATACTTAAAAGTGGAAGCAATAAACAGCACCAAAACCCTCAAAATGGGTAAAATCATAAAATACCCAGGTGTACAGACAGAAGTAGGGACAAAGATACGTGTGACTTGAAACTTGTTACAGTGTTTAGGAGCAAGTGCAAGAGGAATATTTTGAAAGGTAATCTTATGAAATTTTCAGGAGAATGAAGAAACAGCCAAGAATCAAAACTACAAAATTAAGGTGCAGTTCCAGAGTTTGTAACATAACTGCGCAAAAAAATATTTAATCTTTGATCCCCCTCTGAATAAAGATGCACTAATGGAATGTTCTGCTGCACACGCATCAATAAAAATGCAACAGATAAAAATAACAAATCCTCGTCAGTTAGTGAGATTACTATGAGTTTTACTGGAATGGCATGTTCAGATACGGTACAAATAAGACTTCGAACTGAGTAATGGTCTTTGGTTGTAATATAACTTCGGCTATAGCCTCGTAAAACATTACCAAAAAAAATGTGTGAAGCCGCAGCAGTGTCTCTTAACAGTTACAAAGTGACAAAGCGCTGTTTGCAAATATTTTAGGAATAAGTTCAATTTTTGAAAAAATTGAATATGCCAGAGACAGATAAATAAAATCAAACCAATTCAGACACTAGTCCTACAGATGTGCGAGAAGAATGCAATTCAGGCAAAACAAAGAGGTTAAAAGAAACTTTCTTCCCTTCATTTTCGGCATGAGCAGTTGAAAGCCAATATTTCTCAAATGGAAAAGAGAGCGCAAATTAAATACCAATTATTAGAATTTTGAACAGCTTGAAGGAAATACCTTTGATTTTTTTGGTAATCCAGAAAAATGTGATAATCAGAAAGGGTTAGAAACTGTTCAACATCTTTTTCAAGTTATTAGGGCTGCGGTGGTGCAGCGGTTAGCACTGTTGCCTCACAGCAAGAGGTTCTCCTGTTAGATTCTCGGCTGGAGCGCCTTCTGTGTGGAGTCTGCATGCCCTCCCCATGGCCAACTGATGTCTAAAGACATGCAGGTAGGTGCGTGGATGGGTGTGCCTTCGTTGAAGGTTGGGTATCGGGCTGGCAACTCGGCACCGTAAAAATCCACTCGCAATCATTAGCGGACCGGAAGATTTTTTTTTTATTAAAGCTAGAGTACGATTCAAAAATTTAACTTTACTGGATTCATAGAGTGCCAAGAAGGAATCAGAAGATTGATAATTTCTCAAAAGCTTTTTTTTTTTTTTTTAAACTTACAAGAAAGAATCTTGACTGCTATATTGATGACCACCTTTCCTTATCAAAATAGGATTTGATTGCATTTTTTTTCTGATCTCGCATATCAGTTGATGAAACAGAAGTTAGGAGAAATTAGCTCTTTATTATGTAAAAAAAAGTCAAAACTATCATTTTGTGACCAACAAGATTAAAGATTGTATGGAAAGAAGTGACAATCCTGTTGGAATCCAAAACAGAAGCCAAGTTAATTAATAGGACTATTGTGAAGCTTTATGTGGCACTTTATTCCCTTGCTTGTTCTTCTAGGACTGGAATACGTTTGTGCATGGTTTCTTTTGTTGGAATAAGAGTACTTTCTATATTTATACGGTGTTCTTTAACAGTTTCCTTTTACACAGGTGTGGTGGCATCAAGTTCTATCAGTTAAAGGTTTCTTGCAAACTAAATAAGGGATATAATTTTTTTTTAGGTTTAATTATTGAAAACTGCTCGTTAGAATATAAATTGTGACTCAAGAGATATAACATATAAAAACTGTGTGCAAGTTGTAATGCTTATAAGAAATGGGGTTGAAAACGTGAAACATCACCATATAAATACAGGATGTACTTCAAAAAAAATTTTATCCCTTCAGGGAAGAATATAGTGAAAACAAACTCAAATCTACTGGCCTTATCTATCGGCAAAATTCAGTAACCGCCTAGTAATGTACTGCCTGGATGCAGGGGAAAAGAAAAAGAAGAAAACATGGGGAAAAATGTCAGCAACAAAAAGTGAGGGGAAAAAAGGAAGAAACACTAACTGGGGAAAGTTATGCTGCTGTTAAGCAAAAAGCAATGCAACCTCCAGCAAGTTAAGACAACTAGACACAGACCAGATTAAAATAAATGAAACACTAATGGAGTACATCAACCCAAACAACCAAAGGCAGGAAAACATGAAGCTTTAAACAAATATTCAGAGGAGGTGGTAAAGCTGAAAAAAAAAAAAAAATCTAAGTTCGAAATGAAGAAAAGGCTGGCTAAATAACAGACTGCTCAGGAAAAGAGGTTTCAAAAATAGAACAAGACAGAGCACATAGGGAAAACATACGATTTTCAGCTATATCAAACAAGCTGGAAGGAACAGAGTGCATTAATTTTATGAAAGCACAAATAAGCAAATGGACTTGTATTCCACAGCAGGAATATCTAGCGGAAAGGGCACATCGTGTATATGATCCAAACCTGGCTATAAAAAGCCACCTAGACCTTTAATAGTAAAGATGCAATCCTACCAGCAGAAGGAAGGAATCGATTCTGACAAATCTGTGGAAAAAGGACAAAGTACTAAATGTTAGAGACAGCAGAGCGTTTGTGGAGAATGATTACTCATTGTATACCAAGCATAAAAAGAGCAAATTTATTCCACTATTCAGGGAATGTCAAGATGCAGTTGTGAGATTCAAACTGCTGTATACCCAGATGTCTTCAAGGTAATCTTCCCTGGAGTGATAAAATCATTGTTTGGTTAAGTACATGCCAAAGAAGAAATAAATACAAAAAAGTTTGTCCAACAAAAAGTAAGCTAAGAAACAAGATTCTGCTTCTTGTTCTTCTGGCAATATAGAGACTGGAGGGAACACAAGGGTTGACAGTATGTTAGAAATGAAGCAGAGACTGCATTTGGAAGATTGTGATGAACAGGAACAAAACCAATAACAATGTGGGTTTACAATGCAATAATTATACGTGTGAAATATGACAGAACATCTGAACTATTGGACTTTTCAGAATGTGTTGGACTTGTGGGGAACTCTAAAGCATATCCAAAGCAACGACCACAACGAACAAAAAAAAAGTAAAATCTTTATTCACCTCTAGCGCCTTGGCAACAGTACCTTCAAGGAGTGAAAAAAAAAAAAAAATCACATTTAAAAATTAAGTATTTCAACTTGTCGTTTACCAAAAATTCATAAAGCTTGAATAGCTTAGTAGGGCGCCCGATAGTCTCTGCATGCTAAGTATTTTCTTCATAATATTAGCTCATTTTTGCATGATTATTCATTTGTGTACGTTAAGAAAACGTCCTCATATTACAGACAAGATTTTGTAGACAAAATATCTTGTTTAAAATTGAAGGAGAATATGTTTTGTGTGGTGCTGGATGTGCAAAGTTATATACCAGAATCCAACACCTACATGGTATACAATCAGATATTTCTTGGGAGATCGCCCTTTGTCCTGTTATATTCAGGTAATTGTTCAATTTTGTTTGGAAAATAATTTTTTCATCTTTAATGATGAAACATTTCATCAGATTCAAGGCATGGCCATGGGAGCACCTTTTGACCATGTATGCAAATTTATTTATGGCTATGTTTGAAATGGAAATTTTAATTACTTTTTTTAAAGAATATACATTGTAAAAAACTTTCATTACATAGACTAATTTTTGTTTGTGAAGGTTTTGAAGAAATTAATAATTCTGTATGCTCCCTAAATAGTAATAGATTTAAAATTTGATGACCAACAGATGGGTCACTGGGTTTATTTTTTAGATCTTATTTAAATGGGAGCCATTGAAGGGGAATGGTTAACTCAATACATACGAAAATGGGAAGAGAATACATTTTTACATGGCAATAGTTGCCACTCCCACATCTTATTAATTCATTACCAAATGGTGAAATTTTAAGATTAAATAAATTAGGTTTGGATACAGATTTTTAAGTAGTAGAAGTTCAACGTACATTGAATATTCTTTTTAAATAGGGGCTATAATAGAAACACTTCACAAAGTTAAACAAAAACATAGCAATTGTGAAGTTTCTTGTAGACTGATTAGCAAGGTGGACTGTTTTGATAAGAATGAATTTCTTAAAAGGAGAAATTCCTTTTCTGTGCCAAAGCGGGGAACAGGATAATCTTAAAGACATTTATTTTGTACCAATTTATAATGTTCTTAGTGAACAAATTTTGAAAGTTTTAAAATATTATTGGCCAAAGTTGTTAAATAAGGATTTAGCTAGTACAAGTCATAGGCCATGAATTTCTTTTAAGGAGGGTCGTAGCACAGCAGATTTAATAGTACATAGTAAATTTGTTGTGCCTGATGTTATAGGGGACTGTTCTTTTTAAGAAGGGTACTTACCCTTGTGATAAGTGTTCTATATGCAACCAAATACTTAGTTTTTCTAGTATAAATGGAATTAGTTTTAACCCCACCAAGTTTTCATGTAATACGGCTGCTATTGTTTATATTCAAAACGTCCTTGTAATATGTTTTACGTGGGGGGGGGGGGGGTCAGAGAATCTTTAAAGTGAGGCAGCAAGAACATAGAGGAACAGGAATGTTGGTACAAAAACTCCCCTTGCAATGCATTTTAAGGTTTTATCACCACAGTAATCCTTGTTTTTAAAGGGATGTATTCTGGAAGCCGCTGTGGTATAGAGGTAGCGTTGTCGCCTCACAGCAAGAGGTTCTCCTGTTCGATCATCGGCTGGAGCACCTTCTGTGTGGAGTTTGCATGTCCTCCCCACGGCTGACTGGCGTTCGAAAGACATGCGTAGAATCAGTGTGCCTTCGTTGAAGGTTGGGAGTCGAGCTGGCACCTTGGCACTGTAAAAATCTACTGCCTATAGTTAGCGGGCCGGAGTTCCTCTGTGGCGACACCTAACCGACCTAACCTAAGCCGAAAAAAACAAAAAAATTCTGGAGCAAATTAAATTTGGACAAGTTAGTACCTTTAAGAAAAAGGGACAAAATTACTGTACAAGGAGTCAAATACACATTTTGAAATACATAGACACCTAGTGGTTTGAATAGTGATTGTAACTGGAGGTATTCGATTAATTTGTATTTTATAGTGTGTAATTTGTTTAACTGTACTAGGTGTATATATTGTGATTATATGAATGGGATTTTTCACTCCAAGGCAATGCTGCCGAGGTGCTAGACTTGAATAAAGATTTTACCCTTTTCTGGTTCTTCGATGTCATTGCTTTGGATCTATTTTCTGTGGTTCTGGTGGAGTTGGCTGTGCAGTTTCGGACTCTAAAAGCATATACCTACTTCATGTCAATGTTTGGAAAAGTGCTTGGGAAGGGGAAGAGGAGCAAAAAAAAAAAATTAACTTTAAGTAAAGATATTTTGTTCTTAAACTACTATTTTTGTGGTGTGTGGTTTTCTTTAAATGCTATAAAGTAAAGTTTACTCAGCTTTTTTTTAAAGTGTAATAGGGATTGTAAACAGGTGTTGGGTTTTCCCCCTCCCTTCTCACTTTCTTGCTCGGTTTTAAGAAATGTAGGCACTGCAATGTAAAAGTAAAAGCCTGGTTAAATAAAACATGACAAGAGAAAAATTAATGAGCTTGCTCTAATTTTTGCATAGATGAATGAGATTAAGAATTTTAGATGGCTTTGGCAACAAGTTTTAAGAGATGGCAAATAAATGAAAGAATACGGATTATTAGGAGGCTTTTTTCTATCAAATGCATAAAAACAGGTTTGCTTAGTAGCAATGGTGTAGCTGGTCTTCATGTTTCCATGGAAACGATCTGAGAGAAAATATGGCTACAGTCTGGTGCAGAGTGAATGGCTGAGGAAAAAAGAAAAAAAATAAATTGGTTAGGACATTATGTTCTCTGAAAATATTTGGGGGTCTTCCCAGCTGGGAGAGCTATAAGGCTAAGACAAAACAATTAGCACATAGAAATACAGCCTGCACCATGCATTTTAGCATGCATAGCCTTTATTTTAGGTTGACTCAAGTCTCGAGTATGACAGCCAGTTTGGGACCTTTGTTCCCGTTAGGAGGGCAAAAAGTACAGTTTTGTACCTACCATAAATGTAGATGTTCGAAGATCCACATTGCTGCAGTCCTAACACTTGGGTAGTCCGCTGTCCCAGTCGGCCCGAATACCAAAGTATAAGGCTGACGTCGGTCAAGGCGCATTAGTCTGACGTCAGGACGCCAGGGTACAAATGCGCATGACCTACGTCATATCCTCAGTCTTTTCTTGCCCCAGATGTCAGAAGACCCTAACAAGATAAGGCCAAAACCAAAAAACACCAAACACTCCTGTACCAAATATATGTACAATATATACAAATTTACAAAAGTACAACCCCACCCACACAACCACCCCTAAACACAGAGGGGAAGGAGGGAGGGTAAATTGGACTGTAGCAATGTGGATCTTCGAACATCTACATTATGGTAGGTACAAAACTGTACTATGTTCTTCATCCCACATTGCTGAAGTCCTAACACTTGGGTAGAATCCCAAAGCAGAGGTAAGGGAGGCTGGCAAATCATAAAGCAGCAGGAGCTGTCAACATGCCCTGCAAAATAGCCGTGGCAAAACCAGCCCTAGATTTAGAGTAGAGAGGAAGGTGGTAATGCTTAGAGAAAGTATGCACTGAACTCCAAGTAGCTGCCTCCAAAATATCCTTAGTTGCCACCCCCCTTAGAAATGCTGTTGAAGTGGCAGTAGCCCTAGTGGAATGAGGCCTAATCCCAGCTGGAATCTCCTTGCCATGATGGGAATAACAAAATGCAATGCAAAACCCAATCCACTTAGAAATAGTTTGTTTTGACACAGGCTTGCCCGAGAACTCAAAGCAAAGAAACAAACAACTGCTGAGACTGCCTAAAATCCTTAGTCCTGCTTAAATAATAGCGCAACTGCCTGTGTACATCTAAAGTGTGCAAAATCTTTTCCCCTTATTTTGGGGATCTGCATAAAAAGTAGGCAAATGAATAGTTTGGTTTAAAGCCACACTAGAAACCACCTTAGGCATAAAGGAAGGATTAGTACGTAATGATACCCTATCCTTATGGAAAATCAAAGGGCTCAACCGCCATAAGGGCCTGCAATTCAGAAACCCTTCTTGCAGAAGTAATGGCCAACAAAAAAGCAGTCTTCCATGACAAGTATTTCAATTCAGCAGTAGCCGCAGGCTCAAAAGGTTGTAAAGTAAGTTTCTCCAACACAAAATTGAGATCCCAAGCAGGAGTAGGAGCTCTACGTGGGGGTCTTATATTCTTTGCCCCTCTAAGAAATTGCTTGAACAAAGGATGAGAAAACAATGGTGGGTCACAATCATAGTGAGCTGAAATTGCTGCAGCATGAATCTTAATGGAAGAGAAAGACAAACCTTTGTCCAATAACTCAGTAAGATATTGAAGAGCCACACTCAAAATTAGGCTCAGAAACCTCCAAATCCTTTGCTGCACTCCAAAATAAAAATCTCTTCCATTTTTCTGCGTACACTTTCCTTGTACTAGGTCTTCTGGCTTCCATAATCACATTCAAAACTTGTTGAGGAAGTTGAGACCTGCTGTGGTTCAAAACAGAATATGCCAGGCTGTTAGATGAAGAGAGTGAAGCTTGACATTGAGTAGATGACCGTCCCTCTGAGACAATAGGTGTGGAATCAAAGGTAAAGGCCATGGAGGCTTCCTTACCAGACTCCTCAGTAATGGGTACCAGTGTTGCCGAGGCCAATCTGGAACTATTAAAATCATCCTTGGCTTGTCTTGTCTGACCTTTAGGAGTACCTTTGGGAGGAGAGGCAGAGGTGGAAAGGCATACACATGAAGATTTTTCCAACTGAAAGAAAGAGCATCCACTTTCCAAGCTGTGTGATGAAACCTTTTCGCAAAACTTTGGCAGCTGGTGGTTTAGTGGAGAAGCGAACAGATCTATGTCTGGAGTTCCCCATGACACTGTCAATTTCGAAATACATGAAGATCCAGTTTCCACTCGTGGGGATCCATGATTTGCCTGCTTAACACATCTGCTAAGGAGTTCTGTGCTCCCGGCAGAAACCTTGCCTGAAGATTTAGTTGCAAGCTGAGCGCAGTCTCCCACAAAATCATTGCTTGCCTGCATAGAGGATAAGAATGTGTTCCCCCTTGTTTGTTGATGTACCACATGACAGTTGTGTTGTCTGTTAGAATCAACACCTGCCCTGGAAGAAGTAACTCCTTGAAAGCCATTAATGCAAACTGGACTGCTAACATCTCCTTCATGTTGATATGTAGATGCTGTAGTCTGGCAGGCCACTTGTCTTGTATCCACTTTCCATTCAGATGAGCTCCCAAGCTATGTCTGAGGCATCTGTCGTTAGAATCTGACTCGCCTCTGGCCGGGTCACAGAGAGTCCCTTGTTTAGGTGACATTCCTGAGCCCACCACAAAAATTCCTTTTGAATGCAAGGTATTATTTGAATGACAGTGTCCAAATCCTGGCAGTGCTGTGTCCATACATTTTTGAGATACCATTGCAGCTTCCTCATATGCAGTTTGGCATTGGGAAGCACCAGAATACAAGATGCCATGAACCCTAAGGCTTGAAGGACTGTCCTTGCAGTCAGCCCGGACTGAAGAGATAGTTGATGGAAGTAAAGGGAAAGATTCTTTTGTTTGTCTGGGGTTAAAAAGGCCATCTGGGTTGCTGTATTCAGTCTCACACCCAGAAAGCACATGTCTTGAGAGGGTACTAGACTGGACTTTATTTCGTTCACAGAATAAGTGAAGTAATGCACAAAAAACCAAAGACAAGCAAAGAATAATCCACGACCTTGAAGAAAGGAACCAGAACTCTGCTAAAGTCCACAAGGCTGTATTTTTATTTCTGAAGTGTTCCAAAAGTCACAGATAAAATCACACTGAAGTATTCCAAAAGTCACAGATAAAATCACAAGCGCTTTGCTCAGGCAGTCCTGAGCTTTATCAAGTGAAAACAAAATGCAGTATGCAGTAACCTCCATTAAATAGCCTAGCAATTATACAATTAATTAATTAGTAAGTCTAGTACTAAGGTGTGGTGCTTTGGAGTTGGATGTTAAAATTGTTTGTCATTATACCTACTCAAAATGAAATGTTTGCAACAACATCTGCACTTAAATAAAAATGACTAACCATAAAAAACATTTTAAAATACCAGTTTCCTAGGTCTCAGAACATAAAAGTCTGAAGTCTGGTTGGGGTTGTAGATTGTTAAGGAATATGCTTAAAGATGTGTTTGGATTGTCAGTGAATTGTTAAAAATTTTTTTCTTTTTATTACTTTGCACTGATAAAGACATGCAATAAAATGTCGTGAGATATTTTTGATGCCCATCCATATACCATTTCATATAGAATTTGATTTATTAGTCAGAATCCTAAAACCGTGGATGTTCAGTAATTTAATATGCTGTGTGGGGATGCTGTAGTATGAAGGGGGTCAAGTATGAGAGTTATAACCTAGCCCTCCTAAGCTTGAGGACCGGTTTAATGCTGATCATCCCATTCAGACCTGGTGGCTTCCCTGCATTCAGTCTCAACTGCCATAATAGTTCACGGTAGCCCAAGGTGGATTCCCAGTCACCACCTCTTGCATCTGGCTCAACCTGTTCCAGAACTAGAAACTGAATTTTGGGATCTGGGCAGGAGAGTGAGTGTTTATAGAAAACATTGGTTTCCTTCTTCCTGGTCGTGTCATAAAGATGCTCGTAGATACGTTTCCTTAATTCCCTCTCAGTTTTGCCCACATAGAAACTTTGACAGTTGGTGCACATCCCCAAGTATACGACCCCTCTAGAGGCACAGGTGTAAAATCCAGTGGGGTGTATCTTTTAGTTCCTAGACGGGAGGTATGGTGCTGTTTCTTTAGATATGGCATGACATTGGGCACAGGCACCACATCTGAAAGTGCCCAGCCTTGGTTGTTTTACCTTCATCTTTTTCTTTGATTTCTTTCAAATAATTCCTTTAGATTGGCCTCTTTCTGAACAAAACTGGGTTTAGGTGGTATATAGTCTTTTAGTTCTTCAAAGAGGGTTAAAACCGCCAGTGATGTAAGATTGTTTCTTCCAATTCATAGGAATTTGATGAGTATGTGTGCAAAACTGTTAGTGTGAACAGTATCCTTGTTTTGTGTATTGTTGGTCACTGGTACAAACCCCTAGTATTGGTTTGTAGAGGAATGTCGTGCAGATTTTACCTCTGCTGCTAGAGTTAGAAATAGTTCCAGAGGGTAACCTCTCTCCAAAAAAGTTTTCAAAAATTCCACCTCAGAATCAAAATCTTTCTCCGTACTGCATATTCTACTTGCTCTGATGAGCTGCCCTTAATGATCCCCACTTTTGATATGGTGGGTGGGCACTTTCAAGTGTAGCAAGGAGTTAGAAAATGTTGCCTTCGATGTAGTTTGGAATGGAAAGTTTTCTGATTGTAGTCCTTGTAAAGAGTGATGTCCAGATAATGAAGTTCGTGCTGATCCACTGTGTGTGTGAATTGTAGGAAATTTTGTTGAATTGATGTGTATAAGGAATTCAGATAGGTTCCCTTCAGAGCCAGACCATAAAATACAGATGTCATCCAAATAGCGTCTGTAGAACAGGATGTGATCTTTCCATGGGGGTATTAGAACGAATGTATGCTCCCACATGTGCAATATTACATTTGCGTAGAAGGATGCACAAGATGCCCCCATGGCAACCCCCTTGCGTTGCCGGTATAATTCACCATTAAAAAAGATGAAGTTGTTGGACAAAACCATCTCCATCATTTCGGTAAGCAAGTTGGACATTTTGTTACTAAGGGTTGTCTTCTGGCCTAGAAATTGGGCAAACCATTCCAAACCTATTTGATGAGGGATGCTGGAAAACAGATCTTTGATGTCCACTGTGACCATTAAGGTGTCTGGGGAGTAGCAAGAGCATTTACAAAATGGGCTGGACAACGCTTCACCTTTTCTAAAGGTAGTAACAACACTAACAATTTTTCTAACTTTGATCAGAGCATGGACTTGTTTAAGGACAAATTATACTCCTTAAGGAGTACACAGCTAGAGATAGACTATTTGAATGAATGTCAGAGTAAAACGTGTCCCGAAAGGGCTACGCTTTTTTAAATTTCCAAACAATGTTCAGTATGGTACTGATTATTATTTTAACTTGTGTGAGATTTTTGATAAAGCTGGATTGGAGATGTTGCATTTAATGGTAGGGGAATATGAACTGAAAGCACAAGCATTAATGACTGAGCTCGACACTTTAAACAATGAGTTAACATCTAGTACTAATTTTAGTGCTTTTAAATCAAACTATGACAAGGTTTTTGATAATGTTGATGTTTTTTGTGATAAGATTCTTAACAGAAAACTAAGAAAATTAGAACGTGATCTCATCGAATACAGGGATGGCCTTGCCTACCCTAGCCCCAATGGTTACAATAAAACTTCTTCCAAAACAACACCACAAACACAGATAGGGCTAGTGACACATATGACAGACAAGAGGAACCCTTAGAAGAAGTGAAAGGCTAGCAGAGAAGAACAGAAGGGGTACTAACAACCAGGATTTTCAGCAGAACCCCGGCCAGACCGGTGTTTGGGGACAGAGACAAAGACAGGCACCGAGGTCTTGGAATTTTGTTCACTAACAAACCACCACACACCCACTACCCTAACATCCCTGGATGACCCTACAACTGACCAAGCCCCAAATCTGAGTTTACACAATCAAAACCCTACTAATATTGAGGGTAACTGCACTATTTTAAGGAGAAACAACTTTGCCATATACAATTACACGGACATGAACCTTCCTACAAATGCTTTTGATATTTTCACCCGAGGGTTACATTTTGTCCCAACTAAACCCATGAATTTAACACAAGCTCTAATAGATTTAAAAATGTTTACCAGAGCTTTAAATTTAAATTTGATTTTTAAAGGGCAAACACAATGCAGCAGGCCCAACGCGTACAAGTCTCTTTAACCCCCCACTACACCCAATAATTCTCTTCTTTGAAAAGTTAGTGGAGAATGACTTCAGGAAAGTATATAATAATCAAGAAATTCTACTTCATCCAAATTTTTCTGAACAAGAAATGAATTTTATTGAACACTTGCATGAAGAAAAAATCAGGGTCATGAAACCTGATAAAGGAGGCGGAATTGTCCTTATGTTCTCAGAGGACTACGAAGCCCACATGCACATTATGTTGCAGAATGACGAACAATACGCGACGGTTTCGCCAAGCGAGATCAATATAGCCTTTGCTGAGATTAAGTACTATCTTACTGACCTTCTATTACAACAGGCCATCAATGAAAAGGTCTATAACTACTTACATGTGGAAAAGCCCAGAATACCAGTCATCTTTGGGATACCTAAAACCCATAAAGGAATAAATCCATTACAATTCCGGCCGATTGTATCAGGAGCAGGTGGAGTGACTGAGCCCCTGGGAAAATTTATTGATTACATGACTAAAGAATACACGTCTTTATTGTCCCACGTTTGCAAGGATTCTTGGCACTTCCTCCGGGACATTCCCACCTCTTGCTACTCCCCAGACACCTTAATGGTCACAGTGGACATCAAAGATCTGTTTTCCAGCATCCCTCATCAAATAGGTTTGGAATGGTTTGCCCAATTTCTAGGCCAGAAGACAACCCTTAGTAACAAAATGTCCAACTTGCTTACGGAAATGATGGAGATGGTTTTGTCCAACAACTTCATCTTTTTAATGGTGAATTATACCGGCAACGCAAGGGGTTGCCATGGGGCATCTTGTGCATCCTTCTACTAAATGTAATATTGCACATGTGGGAGCATACATTCGTTCTAATACCCCCATGGAAAGATCACATCCTGTTCTACAGACGCTATTTGGATGACATCTGTATTTTATGGTCTGGCTCTGAAGGAACCTATCTGAATTCCTTATACACATCAATTCAACAACGAATTTCCTACAATTCACACACACAGTGGATCAGCACGAACTTCATTATCTGGACATCACTCTTTACAAGGACTACAATCAGAAAACTTTCCATTCCAAACTACATGGCAACATTTTCTAACTCCTTGCTACACTTGAAAGTGCCCACCCACCATATCAAAAGAGGGGATCATTAAGGGGCAGCTCATCAGAGCAAGTAGAATATGCAGTGGAGAAAGATTTTGATTCTGAGGTGGAATTTTGAAAAAACTTTTTGGAGAGAGGTTACCCTCTGGAACTATTTCTAACTCTAGCAGCAGAGGTAAAATCTGCACGACATTCCCTCTACAAACCAATACTAGGGGGGGGTTTGTACCAGTGACCAACAATACACAAAACAAGGATACTGTTCACACTAACAGTTTTGCACACACATACTCATCAAATTCCTATGAATTGGAAGAAACAATCTTACATCACTGGCGGTTTTAACCCTCTTTGAAGAACTAAAGACTATATACCACCTAAACCCAGTTTTGTTCGTAAAAGAGGCCAATCTAAAGGAATTATTTGAAAGAAATCAAAGAAAAAGATGAAGGTAAAACAACCAAGGCTGGGCACTTTCAGATGTGGTGCCTGTGCCCAATGTCATGCCATATCTAAAGAAACAGCACCATACCTCCCGTCTAGGAACTACAAGATACACCCCACTGGATTTTACACCTGTGCCTCTAGAGGGTCGATACTTGGGGATGTGCACCAACTGTCAAAGTTTCTATGTGGGCAAAACTGAGAGGGAATTAAGGAAACGTATCTGAGCATCTTTATGACACGACCAGGAAGAAGGAAACCAATGCCTTCTATAAACACTCACTCTCCTGCCCAGATCCCAAAATTCAGTTTCTAGTTCTGGAACAGGTTGAGCCAGATGCAAGAGGTGGTGACTGGGAATCCACCTTGGGCTACCGTGAACTATTATGGCAGTTGAGACTGAATGCAGGGAAGCCACCAGGTCTGAATGGGATGATCAGCATTAAACCGGTCCTCAAGCTTAGGAGGGCTAGGTTATAACTCTCATACTTGACCCCTTCATACTACAGCATCCCCACACAGCATATTAAATTACTGAACATCCACGGTTTTAGGATTCTGACTAATAAATCAAATTCTATATGAAATGGTATATGGATGGGCATCAAAAATATCTCACGCACATTTTATTGCATGTCTTTATCAGTGCAAAGTAATAATAAAAAGAAAAATTTTTAACAATTCACTGACAATCCAAACACATCTTTAAGCATATTCCTTAACAATCTACAACCCCAACCAGACTTCAGACTTTTATGTTCTGAGACCTAGGAAACTGGTATTTTAAAATGTTTTTTATGGTTAGTCATTTTTATTTAAGTGCAGATGTTGTTGCAAACATTTCATTTTTTGAGTTGGTATAATGACTAACTTTTTTAACATCCAACTCCAAAGCACCACACCTTAGTACTAGACTTACTAATTAATTAATTGTATAATTGCTAGGCTATTTAATGGAGGTTACTGCATACTGCATTTTGTTTTCACTTGATAAAGCTCAGGACTGCCTGAGCGAAAGCGCTTGTGTGATTTTATCTGTGACTTTTGGAATACTTCAGTGTGATTTTATCGTTCACAGAATACCCCAGGCATCTTAGCACTGCTATCACATATTCCAAATGCTGAAAAAGGTCTTCCTTTTCTTGAGCCAGAATCAGGCAGTCGTCCAAGTAAGGATAGATTTGTATTCCTTTTAGCCTGAAGTAAGCTATCACTGGAGCCAGAACTTTTGTGAATACTCTGGGCGCAGTAGATAAGCCAAAGGGCAATGCAGAGAACTGATGATGGGAATTCCCAGCTCGGATACTTCCTGCAACTTAGCCTGATAGGCACATGAAGGTAAGCCTCCTTGAGATCTAAAGTTACCATCCAGTGATCTTTGCCCAGCAGAGGTAAAAGCTGTTGTAACGTCAACATTTTGAACTTGGGAATGTCCAGGTAAGTGTTGAGGATAGATAAATCCAAAATTGGTCTCCACGTGTTCCCCTTTTTTGGTACTAGGAACAGGCGAGAATAAAATCCTAGGCCCCTTTCTGGCACAGGAACCGGCTGAATGGCCCCTATTTGGAGTAACAGAGAAATTTGCTTGTGGGCCTCTTTTCTTTGTAGAGGAGGAATGTCTGGCATGCCTTTGAAAGGAGGCAAGGTATGGAAATAAAACCTGTAACCGTGGTGAATGATATCCAATACCCAGCTGTCTTGGGTAATTAAACTCCAATTTTCTTTGAAAAGCCAGCCTTCCCCAAAGGTGCTGCCAGGCAGTAGGCTCTGGCAGCTGAAAAGGCAGGTCATTGGGTCTGCTTACAAAGGACTGACCCCTGCCCTCACCAGAAGACTGAGCAGGTGAACTCCCTGTTCTAGGCCTAAAGAACCTTGAGCTCTGCCCCTACCACGCCTAGACCTACCCCTAGACTGGGAATCATAAGAAGGGTATGTCCACCCTTAGTAGGCCAATTTCTACTAAACTTGGAGGCTGAACCTGCAAAAATCTTTAATAGTCTGCATAGACTTAGCCTTGTCCTCCATTTTCTTTAAAACTGCTTCCACAGGCGAACCAAACAACACATCAGACTGTAACGGAGCATCCAAAATCCTTGTCTTAACATGCTCAGCTAAATTCTGATCCCTCAGCCAGGCATGCCTGCGAAGAACAGAACCAGTGGCAGCCACCCTCGAAGAGGCCTGTACAGCATCAAAACCACATTGCAAGGAATGCTTACCCACCTGTTCAGAAACATGTACTAAATCCTGCAACTCTTTACACTCAATACCTTCCGCCAGAGCATCCACCTTAGACTTCAATTGAGAAAGGAGATAATTTTGGTATTTTAACATGTGGAACTGACAATTCAAAGCCCTCATGGCTAAAGTGGAAGAAGTATAAACCTTCTTTCCCCATCTATCCAAAGCCCTTGCCTCTATCAGGAGGAACAGGATTTTTAACAACAGAAGCCTTAACACCTTTAGGCCCTGAGAAACAGTTTCTGGGTCTGCCCTAGGACTCTTAAAAAGATACTTATGAGCTTCAGGCACCATATAATACCTATCTGGTTTAACTGGGGCAGGAGGCAAAGAATCAGGGTTCAGGGAAGCCTCTGCAAAAACATCTTCCACCACATCCAGAACAGGAGGTATAGCTAAAGGCCTATGCTGGGGTAGAAACAAAAATTCCCTAAGCCTCTTCCTAGAATCAGAGAAATCTTGACCTTCCCATTTAAAATGCTCCCTCATGGAATGAAGAGTTTCTGAAAAAGAAAAATCCTCAGGAGGAGAAGCCGAAGGAGTAGAATCATCTACATCAGAATCAGAATAAGGAGGATACTCCTGTAAGTCTTCAGCCGAAGACTCAGAAGCCTCCGAACACTGCTCAAAACTCTCAAGCTCAGGTTCCACCCTAGGCCTCTTATCAGGAGGGGGCATAGAACCTCTAATCATAGTAATCAAATCTTCTGCCATTTTAAGCATATGTTTCTTAGGCAGAGACCCTGAAGAACTAGGAGAGACACCCACTGAAGTTAAACCTGGCCTGCCTCTCGAAGAAGCCTTGGAAACAGAAGGGGAGGGCCTAACCACCTTAGGAAGGGAGGGGAGAACAGCTACCTGAGAAGCCCCTTCAGCCTGGCCTACCTCCTGAGAGGACACATCTTGTAACAGTAAAGTCTCCCCCTGAGACTCCAAAGAAACTTCTGGCAGAAGCTCCGGCTCCACGAGCCTTCTAAAGAACCGGCGTCCGGGACAGGCGGTTCTTCCAACCTAGGCTTTGCTGTTTTGTCCTTGCGCTTCTTAGGCGAGTATCCGACGGCATTTTATAATTACAACGCTTTCCAAAACTAACCTGGCACAGTCTAATCTTCTCTTTATAGTGCGTTTGTTAAATCTAGCACAAGAGCGACATCCAACAACGTCGTGCTCAGGCCCTAAGCAAGGTATACACAAGGTATGGTAATCCCTATGAGGTATCTGTTTCCCACAAGAAATACAGTTATTCACTTTTTCTGACATCCGGTTAAATACTGAGGCAAGAAAAAAACCAAAATATTCTAACGGGTACTTAGCCAACTTTGATTCGGTCTGAAACTCCGACTTCAGAAAATTTCAGAACGCCAACCTGCACTCGCAATACTGCTTCTGCATCGGACCATGCGGCAAAAAAGACTGAGGATATGACGTCGGTCATGCGCATTTGTACCCTGACGTCAGACTAATGCGCCTTGACCGACATCAGCCTTATACTTTGGTATTCGGGCCGACTGGGACAGCGGACTACCCAAGTGTTAGGACTGCAGCAATGTGGGATGAAGAACATCTTCAATATTTGAAGTAGTACACATTTTGTCTGTTTGTATAAAGCTAAAAGGTCTTACGGGTTTCAATAAAACAAAGTTTTGCAAGATATCCATTTGAGCCATTTGAACATATGTTATAAGTACAAAACAGTTCGACTTGCCAAACAGTGTACTCATGTAACATAAGCTGGAACTAGACATTTAAAAACAAAAATGTGTAATACATAAAAGGTGGGAATAACTTCTGATGCAATGATACTTTCTGTAATGTCTTAAAAATGTCAACTGTCTCAGATAAATACAAAAAAGTAATGAACTATATTAAAAATGTAGAGTGCAAATAGCTATATTACAGCAGACACTTGGAACTTAACATGCGAATTTCATAAATTAAGGTTTTCAGGATGGTTATTCAATGGAATACCTGGGACAAAGGTAAACACATACATATATATATATATATATATATATATATATATATATATATATATATATATTTTTTTTTTTTTTTTTTTTTAAATTGCTAGAGGAGTTCCAATAGTGATAGAAAAGGATGACCAATAATAATGACAGATTTGTAGTGCCAAGGGGCTACTGGGCAAGGGAGGAGGATTACACTGGCATGTAATTAATATTCAATCTAAAACTGCTATAACCAGAGCTTAAGAAAATTCTGGGTGATGTGACGAGTTTTTAGCAAGAAATACTACTTATAGGTGGGGAATGGAATGTGACTTGCAGCAGTGAAGATGCGTCTAGGGGGGCCCAGCAAGAAAAGTAAGACAAAGAAGGGTAGATTTTTGATAAAATTTATGAAAAATATTTGGCATGGAAAATGTGAATTCAGAAATAGGAGTTCAGAGTGAACTTGCACATTATATAAACTGGGTTAAGCTAGAGAGAAATGACATTTCACAAGACCATGTGCATTTAAACTGGAGGTCTTGATATGCACCCAATAACTATTTTTCAGATCATGCACCAGGAATAACTAAAATAAAAAACAGAGGGTAACGAAATAAAAATGAGACACTGGTGCTTTCCCAACCGTCAGGGAGAGTATTTTAAGGAATGGGTTGTAGAGATTATTCAAGAGTTATTAGAGAAGATATAAATTTATTCTTAACATTAAGCAGTAGGATACAATCAAGGTAGAGTTTAAATATAGGGTGCAAATAAAAGAATGGGAGCTATAGTTAAGTAGTAACCACAATTATTTAGAGGGACTGAAATGAAGTGTTCCGGAATAGGGGAATTGGGGAATCTCAAAGAGCAAAATGGGGTAGGGAGGGTGGCCTAATGGTTAAGGTGTTTACCTTACAAACACAACGTGCAGGGTTCGAGTCTCAAGGGATAACTGGCTAGGCTTAAAATGGCTCGCAAGGGCAGTTAACTTAGTACTAATCTATGAACCCAAGAACTACAAACAGGATCAACTGCAGAATGCCAAGCAGAAAATAAGCAACTCCCTCAATAATATGCATGAGCTTAGAAAGATTGCTGTTAAGCAACTATTTTTTTGATAACTCTAAAGCACAACAATTTTTAGCACAAAGACTCGAGCAACAGAAAGTAGAAACAGCTGTTTCCAAGTTTAGGGAGCCTATAAACAAGGAAGGTAACAGCAGATCCTGTAGAGGTATTATAAATATTTCAGAAATTCTACAAAAAAGTCTGCATAAAAGCACAGAAATACAGAAATCAAGAAAGATGTATATGCAAACGTCTATGGAAGAATGAAATATGCCAAGGTTAGAGGTAGATGACGCTCTGTTACTAATGGTTAGGATCGGAGAGGAGATGAACATTGTGATATACAACCAATCTGCAGTAAAGAGATCAACATTGTGATATACAACCAATCTACAGTAAAGTCCCCAGGAAAAGATGGTATGTCTGTGAAATTTTGGAAGCTAGGAAGACAAAAAAAAACTGATGATATGGAATGTTTTGTTTAACAGCATTTTAAGAAGAAAAATACAAACATCCTAAAACCCTAGAGAGGGTAAAGATCCACTGGACCCAGCTTCATACAGGCCCATTTCATTTCAATACTAAACCATAAAATAAGATGGTGTTCATGTCTACAATGGCTAAAACAACAACAAAAGCAATACCAAAACTGATGGATATGGATCAATCTGGTTTTGTAGAGAAGAGAAAACCGATGAAAACGTTAACAGAACATCGATGATCCAGAGGGAAGCAGAAAATATATAATTGTTGGTGGATCTTGATGCAGAGAAAGCATTTGACAAAGTAAGCGGGGAGTTAATGAGCAGGGCAATGGAAGCATTTGCCTTTCATGAAAAAATAGTAAGGTTGATTAGGAGGATATAAGAGGGAACAGGGGCGAAAAGTTAAGTGGGTGGAATCCTTTCTGATAATTTCTGGTTGATCAGAGGAACCAGGTAGGGGTTTCCTCTTTCCCCTTTGAAATTTGCACTGTTTAGAAGCATTAGCAAAGAAAATAAGGGACTCAAATTCAAGAATATAATTGGTAAGGTAGTCAATAAAAGCAGACTATTTACAGATTACTTCATACGGGACAAAACCAGAAAGACATTACAGTGTTGTAGAAAAATTTTTAGACACTTTCCGCTTCATTAACTTTGTATCCCAAAAAGATCTGAAAAAGGCAGTAGCAGTAAATTATGTACCCACACACAAACTGGCTCAGCAATATCCTTAT
Organism: Protopterus annectens; assembly: GCF_019279795.1. Classification (NCBI taxonomy): domain Eukaryota; kingdom Metazoa; phylum Chordata; order Ceratodontiformes; family Protopteridae; genus Protopterus; species Protopterus annectens. The sequence goes on from NC_056728.1 coordinate 957,969,847, forward strand.
TTATGGGGACATTATAAAGAGTGAAATATTTAGGAGTATGGATTAAAATGATTCTTGGTGTGGCAGCTAAGTATATGTAGGAAGAGACTAAGATAACACAAAACCTAAGAAAAATTGAAGCTTTCTTATCTGGACATGGATAGTAAGATATAAACAATCAAAATGTTTTATTCCCTTTAGTCTTTTACACAGGTCAGGCATATTTTTCAATCACCCAGAGGAGAAGTTGTGGTTAGCAATAAATAAAGAGCTGAAGGACTTTATTTGGGAGGGGAGGATGACAAGAGTCAAGCAGGATAAGAGGATTCTTCCAGTAGAAAAGGGTGGATGGGATTATCAGATTTGAAGGGGTATTTCAGACCTACACAGTAAAGGCTCCTACACATAGCACAAGCAGAAAACTGTACATTCATAGTGGAAAGGGATGAAGGTGAAACTAGGGGAGAAGCTCAAGGAGAGACTGGTATTTTGGAAGTAGGCCCTTAAGGCGAAAAATCATCATACAGTATATTATATCCATAAAGTAGCAGAAAGTATTATAAGAACTAAACCAAAAAGGGAATGGAGAATGGAGATTCTACCGAGAAGGATGACCGTAATTAGGGGCATAGACAATAGTCAAGATGGGGCTGGAATTTAATGGAGAAAACTGGCAAGGAACCAAGGTGCAAGGAGAAAAATGGCAAAGGAACCAAGGTATTGGGAGCAAACAAGATAGGGAGAGACGACAGAATGGGAAGATGACAAGAATTTATTTGCACTGCAACTTGGAGATAACTCTGATATCAATCCTTGATAGGGAAAGCATACACAGAGAAAATAAGTTAGGGGGGTCCTAAATGAAAATACAGCACTAGTAGAAGTTTCAGTAGAATCTAGAACAGAGGCTGCCATAAAAAAAAATGAATACTTGGTACAGCATATAGAAAGCTGCATGTCAACAACTATAAAAGAGCAGGTTAGAAAGGATTGGAAACAAACTGGATAAGTAGTTCACAAAGAAACCATGGGAGGACATATGTATGTCTCCCAAACATGCAACAAAATCTAGAATATGTAGGCTTATTGCTTGGAAAAGTTTACATGGATATTTTTATTCCCAAAGTAGACTCCAGAGAATCTTTCCTCCAGTAGATAGAAAATACTGGAGATGTGACGTAGAATACAGAGTAATTGTGAATACATTTTCTGGGAGTACAATGAGTTGGTGGACTTAAAGGATTCTCTGCGGGATGCACTTCCTCGGATGCTGGTTGGTGTGATAAGGGAGAGAATTTATCCAAGCTTTAATACAAAATTAGAATTGCCTACACATGGAAAGACCTGGATATCTCTGATTATGGTGGCTGCCAAAAAAGCAATTACTAAAAAACAGAAATAGTGCATATACATAGCAAAAAGAAAAAAACTGGAATTGAGATCTTTAGAAAAAAAGTAGGAGCAAACTATACAGGAAAAAATGGGAATTGTGAGAATACATACAAAGGAAAAGTAAGGTTTAAAAAAGAGGCAGGGCTTAAGATGGGTAATATTAGAATGAAAGCGTAATATTAGAATGAAAGCGAAGGGGTAGCTATGTAATGTACAATATTTGCAAATGGAAGTGTGTCAGTATGGTTTGCATTGTAAAATGCTCCCAACTGATTATGTTGCTGTGGTTGCTTTCAATTATATACATGTATGATTATTAAACCATCACTGGTGACAAGCAAATGTGTTTCGGGTTTAAAAAAAAAAAAAGGCAGGAATTGAATAATGTAATGTTGCTCACGTTATATGATATAATAATATATGTCAAGCATGTTTGCTATTTTTTAACATGTTCATGCAGTTTTACATTTACATAAAAGTAATCAATATGTCTATGTTGTTGTATCTTTCGGCTTTTCCCGGTTAGGAGTCACCACAGCAGAACTCCAGTCTGCTAATGATTGGCAGTAGATGTTTACGTACCGAGTTGCCAGCCCATTCACGCATGTCTCCACACAGAAGACGCTTTAGCTGAGAATCGAACAGGACGTCTTACTGTGAGGCGACAACACTACCGCAGCACCACCACCGCAGTATGTCACAAGTGATAATGAAAAAACATAAAACAAACTCCACGACTAAAGTAAAACAAAACATGAAGGACAAGTCAAAGTGAGCGCTTTCACTCTAATGTGGAGCATCAGATACAAAAACATGAAACTTTAAATACTAAAACCAATCAAAACTTGGTACATATCACTTCCTTAAATCATCCATTTCAGTGCCCATTTAATATTTAAATTTTCATTAAGACTAGGGGGTGAGTCTGCATTTAAGAATTGCCATCCAAGTTCATTTTACTTACACTCATGTACTTTCTTCCAAAACTTAAATTTAATTAAAAAAAAATTATTGCATGAATAGATATGCCTAACCAAAGTGTTTTTTAAATCCTTATTTCTCATTGCCGCATAATGCTTTTTGATCCAGTCTGACAGTGTGTAGTTTTCCCAACGTAAAATGAAATGCAAGAGTTGCAGAAACTTAAACATGCCTGTACTACTACAACTGAAATAACCAGAATGTCTAAATAAAAAAAACGTGGCTAACATGCATCTACACAGGTTGCAATTGTCATATCTAAACATACTTTTATATTAGTATTATAAATTTATTGCAAAGTTTGAATGCTATCACGTTCAAAGAAAGTA
>NC_056728.1:957980027-957982527 GCF_019279795.1 Protopterus annectens
AACAACACCTCGGCCTTGCAAGGCTACAATACCTTCCACACCTTCAAACAATAAAATGAATGTGCAAGAACCAAATGAGGCAGTGTTTCTATTTATATTAGAGAGAAATTAACCACCTGTCTGGCTAGATTGGACGACTCTCTGAAGTTAGTCAAAGTTCCGGTTACAGTGGGCAAGACTTCCACTCAAGTCATAGCCAGTTACAGATCCCCCTCCATGGGTCATGATGCACACAAAGCTTACTTCAGCAAACTAAAAACAACCCAACTATTACAGAACACTCTGGTTATGTGGGGTTTCAATTATCCCGCCATCAAATGGGAACCTATGCTAGTGCTAACTCACTGGCACAAAAGTTCGAGCATTTGAGTTGGTCAAGGAAAGAATTGTTCATAACCTGATAAGAGGAAGAACATGCTAGATCCAGATCTCACCAACATGTCAAACGTATCCACTACCAAAACTGTCGGACCCTCACCAGTTAAATCTGACCACAAAAGTCACCTTTCAAGCTGACACCAACACCAGTACTCAATAGGTGAAATCAGACTAAAAACTTGGAGGCAAAATATACCCTCCTAGATGAAGGTATAAATGCATTCAAAGCCCACCCCCAGCTGGAAGTGTTAACTACACTGAGCCTTTTACTACAGCCCTGTAAAATCATTTACACAAGTGTACTGACTCGGCTGTACCAGAAAGAATCAAAGGCAGAGCACAAAGTAAAAACAAGCTGCCATGGTGGACAGCCAGCATCAACAAAACTTTACAATAAATGCAAAAGTTGCTGACAAAAACAAAGGCGAGACCCCAACAATGTAGAAGCACCCTCTTCAGCCTCAACAGGCAAATAAGAAATAGCAAAATCCTTAAAGGGCTTCTTTGAGAAAAACCTAGCAAGCACAATTAACAATAATAAGGCCTTTTACATCTACATACATAGCCTACAAGGTAGGGCCCAAGCATATGCAGAACAAGTGACCAAAGGTATCATACACACTGACCCCACAGAGATAGCAAACCTGCTAGCAAATGGGTTTGGTAAACATTTCACACCCATATTCCCCTCCAAACTTAACCACAAACCTTACCCCCAGACACATCTGAACAGGTCATCAAAGCCTTGTCCAAGGCAAAAAAAACACAGCCTCTAAAGGAGCAGACTGCATCCAAGGTGGTCTTTTAAACAGGCGAAAACATTAACCAGCATCACCACTCAGTGCCCTTTTCAATCAGAGGGTAACCACAGACTTTGTTCCTGCAAAATGGCCAACAGCAACAATTATTCCACTCCACACAGGTGGCCTAACAGACCTGGGGAATTACAGACCCATAAACCTGAACAGCCTCATCTGTAAAGCCATGGACTATCATTAAGAATCTCATAAATGAAGACACAGGCAACCTCCAAACCCTGCATCCTACCCATTCGGCTTAGTCAAGGGCAGATCCTACCTGTTAAATCTGGTGAATTTCTTCAAAAATGTGACCAGGGCAAATCTGTGCACATAATGTATCTTGAATTGGTAAAGACTTTTGACAATCCCACACACAGGCATTACCATTAAAACTTAAACTGAATATTAACCCTTTCATTGTAAAATGGACTGCCAACTAGTTTAAACAACCGACACGCACCACAGGTGAATTCACATCAACTCAGCAGACTAGATATCCAGTGGGGTGCCACAGGGGTCAATGCTGGGCCCCCTACTGTTTGGTAGATTTCTCAGAAGTTCAGGTCAAAACCACGGGATTGTGGCTCAAGTTTGCAGGTAAATGCAAACTGGGTGCAGTTATTGAATCTCCAAATGATGTCAGTATAATCCAGGAGGGTCTTAAAGCAAACCAGCGACTGGCGTCTTAGTCACAGTCTCAAACTGAATGCAAAGAAATGCATCACCATTACTTTTGGTACACAGTCTCTTCACACTATCAAAATCAACAATACCACCTTAAGTATCCACAAAGTGCTAAGGGACCTGGGATCAAAGGCTGATTGCTACCTTAACTTCGACCACTATGCATCTACTACAGTAAGGAAGGCTTTCCATGTAGCACACTATTAGTAAAGGCATCATCTTGAGAGGAAAAAGGTTATTAAACCTCCATACGCTGCACTAGTCTGGCCCATAACGGAGTAGAATGCCCTGTTCAGCATGTACCACACAAAGCATCTACAGCAACTGCAGACCTCAGAAAATTCTAAGATGATAGAGAGACTCAAGCATGTGCCATACACAGACGGACAAACATCAATGTCATTATACAATATCATATACACTTCTTAGGGGAACCTGTGCCTGGCTTACAAAGCAACCTCAGAACCAAACCTAAATGAACTTCCTTCATATCCATAAAGCAAAATGGACTAGAGCTACCTGTTCCAGGGACCTCAATATGGTCTGCAACTTAAATAAGAATGCTGGAGGAACTGTGTTTGGAATAGGCTACCTACTCATGCGAAACACAGCATCTTGATGGACACTACTCAGAGAAA